>NC_139068.1:5008913-5079231 GCF_965140915.1 Aythya marila
CGCCTCGCGCCGCGTGAAGCCGGTTGGCCCAGCGGCTTGCCCATCAGCGCGCCGCCCCGCCTCTTTTCCTCACAGCTTAGAGCGGGAAGGGGGGCGGGCCGAAAGAGAGCTCTAACTACCGATTGGCCGGCGGGGGCAGGAGGGCGGCTTTTTATTGGGCGAGGAGTGAAGGGGGAAAAAAAAAAAAAAAAACACAACAAACCACCGCCCACTCCACGGAGCCGGGGGCGGGGCCAGCGGAGCTTGGCCCAAATCTGCCTAGCAACCGGCGGGTGGGCGGGAAAAGGCGGCCGCCACAGGAGTCCCGCGCTGCCTGAGGGGGGGAGGCGGTGAGGGAGGAGGAGGAGGAGGAGGAGGAGGAGGAAGAGGAGGAGGGAGGGGGGTGAGGGAGGAGGAGGGAGGGAGCGAGGCGGGGTCTCCCTGCGCGCGCAGCCCCCTCCTCCGTCCCTCCCTCCCTCCCTCCTCCTGTCAGTGGCCACCTGAGGGAGCCGCCTCCCCTCCCCCCACGGCCCCAGTCCGGCCCGGGCCCCGCTGAGGAGGAGGAGGCGGCTCCGAGGGGGCTGAGGAGAGTGAGTGACAGCGGGACCCCCCCCCTGCCCCCCCCCACACCCCCCCCCCCTTCAACGGCACGGGGACAGCGAGGAAAAGGGGCCCGGGGGGGGGCGATAAAAGGCGGGGGGGGGGCGCCCCGAGGGGACCCCGGGGGCTGAGGGGGGAGGGGAGGGGAGAGGAGGGGGAGGGGAGGGCCCTGAGGGGGTGTAGGGGGGGGAAAATGGGGGAGGGGAAAGGGGGGGGGGGAGGTTGAAGGCCCCCCCCTGGGGTTGAGGGGGGAGGGGAGGGCCCGGAGGCCTCTGGGGGATTGGCCCCGGGGTGGGGGTGGGGGAGGGGAAATTAAAAAAAAATTAATAATAATTAAAGTGTGGAGAGGGGGAGGGGAGGAGAGCGGCTGGGGAGCTGCCCGGTGGTCAGGGGGGGAGGGCAAAAAGGGGAGGGGGGGGGCAGCTCCTGGAACACCCCCACCCCCCCCCCCCATAGGGGGCAGGAGCGGGGCCACGGGGGGGGGAGGAGGGGAAGGGCAGGGCCGGCGGGGAGGGGAAGGGACAGCAGGGGAAGGGAGAAGAGGGCGAGGACCTGGAGGGGGGGTGAGGTGCCCCGGAGCCCCCCCCTCAGGAGCAAAGTGGCACCCCAGGACGGGACAGGACAGAGCTGGGGGGGGGGGGGGGGAGAAACCCCAAAAGGTTGGGTGCCCCCCTGAGGGGGGGAGCGGGGCGAGGAGGTGGCCCCCGGAGGGGACCTGCCGGGGAGGAACAAAAAACAAAAAAAAAAAAAGAAAAAGGAAAAAAAAAATCAAACAACAACAACAAAAAAAAAAACACAGCATTTGCTTGCTGGAGGGTGCCAGATGGGTTGGATTCGCGACAGGACTTAAGATGGAGGTGGTTGGTGGGGCCGGTGCCAAAGCCGAGGACTTCTGCCCGGCTTTGGGGATGCGCGGAGGTTCCGTGTGCTCCTCGCCGCGGCGTCGCGCTCGCCTCGGGAACTCAATTACTTTCTTTTTCTGGCAGCGTTTCATCTCTGTACGACTTCTTTTTTTTTTTTTTTGGGGGGGGGGGGGGGGGATTTAGTTTGTACGCGAGACGAGCTCGATTCAAAATAAAGTTATATCCTGTCTGTGGTCTACCACCTTCTCCTCACCCCCAGCGATCTGCCATGTTTCACAGAAGCTCTATAGGTGGCTTTTTGAAAAAAAAATCTAATCCGTTATTAATTTTCTATCCCTTTCGCCACTTTTTTTCTGTCTTTGTGATAAGCGTGGTGAAAAGCTAGAGAGAGAAGAAGGAGCGTGCATAGGAGCTGCGTGCGCTGGCAGTTGCTGTAGGTAAAAGAATTGAGTTTTAAGTGCTGAGAAGTGTCTAACTTCACAAATTCTGACCCTTCAGAGCGTTTTAGCAGCATATCCCAAACAAGAAAAAAAGTTTAAGGCATGAGAAAGCTTTTCTCTCTGCTCTAATTTGAGAAGGACCCTGAAACGTAGTGACTAATCAGCTTAGAAATTAGTGCTATTTGTTTGAACTAGTGCAATACGAAGCACTAGTAAGTGCAAAGAAAATCATGCAGAGTGCTGCAGCGTTTCTCATGGCTGTCCCAAGCACAAAGTTTTAAGGAAGAAAACACGGTTTTGTAGCAGGCAGGCTTCTTGTAGATGGAGCTTCTCCTCTCAGCCTGAGTGGCACAGATGATTTCTTCTTTTCTGAAGACTTTTTCAAGAGTTTAATGACACGTGTTATACAAACCTGAGCGCACATGCTGTTCAAACAGTGGCTAAATCTCCCAGGGAGTAAAACAGATGATGTTACCACGCGAGCAGAACTGAAATTACGTCTGTGTGCCAGTGGTCCCTATGTCCCGCTGTCCAAGGGGCTGCTCTCTGCAGCAAGCGAAATGCCGCAGGCTATTTCATGGCTCCCAGTTGGCTTCATTTTAAACATCCTAATTTCCTGTTGCCGTGAGCAATTCCAGAGGGTCTTGCAGGAAGAAACTTGTCTATAAGCAATGAGTTGGGGACTACAAAAAACCCCAACTTTTGTTTGAAAAGAAAAGCACACGAACATAGTAACTTCTGAAAGCTACTTCAAGAATGGGAACGTGCTTTCATCCCAAGTTAATTATCCGGTTTCCCTCATAACAGGCTGAGTGCTTCAAGGATTGTGCACGAGAGGCAGCCCCATAGAATGTTAACCTCCTTATTGCAGCAAAAAGAATACAAAGTCATTACTAGATTAAGCTTTAACTGAATGTCTCTCGTCTCAATAGAGTTCAGCTGTTTGGACCAGAGAGAGAGAGATTGCCTGCTTGTGGCCCTAATATCTTCAGCTTGAATTTAAGGAGCCCGCTGAGCCTGGAGAAACTGGCTCGTGCGTTGTCGCAGTTTCCCAAAGGCAGGTAGGGAATTAAAAACAGTGACTTTACTCAGCGGGTCACAGCCACATCTCTGTGAGCACTCCCGAGGGAACAGGAGACAGCCCTCACACGTTTCCCTGTAGGAGCCCAGCACTGTGGGAGGAGGATTTGAATCTTTTGTAATGCCGAGGCCCATACAAACTGGGTTAAAATCATACAAATTGAATTAAAAATGCCCACGTTTCAAAACTCCTGGCCTGCTCGCATCCCCTGGCGTGCACATGGCCCCTTGAGGAACTGAGCAGTGTCCGTGGGCTACCACTGTAGTGTGAAATATCTCTGTGGCTCTTTTGCTAAGAGAAAAAGCACTTTGAGATGATGTATGAAAAATATTTCCCTGGTCCAGCTTGTCGGTCGTGTCCTCCATTCCTCGCACGACGCCAGGCTTCAATCTCATCTGCGTTTCTGGGCTGACTCAGAGCACCCAATTTCACAACTTTGGTCTGCAACCAAAAATATCAGTGGACGTTGCAGCCAAAGAACAATGAGGGAAGACACCCTAAAGAATACCCCTTTGCTGACTAACTCCCTTTTCTGCAGAGCAAGGTGGTGTGCGTGTTTTTGGAAACCTGACCAGTGCTGTTTCTTGCCCGGGTTTGAAAACTGAAGGCATTTGTACCGTGTGCGCACAGGTAGGCTGGCTGTTGAGCATCTGAGTCTTCAGATGCCAGGGGTCACGGCATAAAGGATGTTGTATTTTTACCTAAGCAACATAAATCACACCAACCAGGGCTGTTGACCCATCTTAAGCCCAGGAGAGCGTACTCCTCTAGGAGTACTCTTCAGCAGGGTTAGAAGAGAGAGCTCCAAAGCTGGCATTCAGAGAAAGACAAGAGTTCCCATTGCAGGACAGAATCCTCCCTGCCTGTTCACTTGAGTCGTTACTTTTAATCAAATAGGTCTCTAGATTTGCAAAATAAGCAAATCATGCTAGCTGTGAAGGGTTCTCACCTGGAAGATGGCATTTCCCTGGAAGCAGATACTCGGACACACTTGCCACGTGCGAGTTGCCCCTTCTTTGCCAGAGTTTCATCGTCCAACAGTCTACTCACACTAGATCCTGTTGCTTAGCTCAGACCCAGTCCTTGCTAAAGTGAATAATGAGGGTGTTAGTAACAAGCTGGAATATTGGAATACCTGCTGCATTTGCTGTTGGGTTGCCTGCCATTGTAAACCACTGGCTTTATGCTCATGGAGCTACCAGAGCTATTTTCAGGGTTTATCCATCTTTTTACTCTTCTTTCTGCAGCCCGTAGCAACTTTCTCTTTGCCAGAAAACTCTTTATCTTCTAACCCAGCAGCCCTTATTAATAGCCTCATATTAGTTCTTTAATTTTCTGCCACTGAACCCAGCTGACGAGGGAGTTCCAAGGAGGATGGAGAACGTGAGAGGTTGCGGTTGGTGTTTGGTGACAGACCCCAACCCGCCATGCTGGGGACGTTTTCTGACAGACTCAGGGCATGACTGCTGGTAGAAAATCAAGTTGCTGCTTTTTTCTAGCTAGTAGCTTTCCCATTTGTTCCCAACGTACTCGCATGTAATTACTGATACATTATAAACATTGTATTCTGAATTTATAGACAGCATCTCCCTGGCCCGTGGGGAGCCCATGTGTAGTTGCCTTGGTTCCCCTGCGCAGAGCAGTTAAACTCTCCCTCAACAACTGATTTATATAACTGAAATAGCTAGGGAAGTGAGAAATTTCCTTCCTCTTAGGATACAATGCCAAGGATGTCAAATCTCTAGAGAGCCTGATGATAAGAACTGGGCTGTCCTTTTCTGCAGTTATTAAACAAGTAAATGACTCGTCAGAGCACTGAAACCATGGGATGCGGCTCTGTGGCAGTCCCTCTCCTCCTCAGTTGCAGGCACCCCTGCAGGTCCCAGGCAAGGCTGGGTGAGGAGGTGGTGGAGGAGAAGCTTCCTCCCCACAGGGGAGCAGAGGGAGCTGCAGGTTTGGGTGAAATAGATGCGATTTTTCCCAAGCCACCTCTTGGCAAAGCACTGGGAATGGCACATAACCAGTAGGATTTTGTGATGGCTGTGAGGGGTCTCCCCCTCAGTCTCTTCTCAGTACCTGGCTTTGTTGTCCAGGACAAATTTCAGCTCGGAAGACAGCTCACCAAAACCCACTGACACAGCCAAGTGTTCTCTGCTTTCTGAACTCCTCCTGTTCCCATTGAGCAGCCTCTCTGCTCTGACACAAAGCTGGGGGAAACTCGGTGGAATTTGTGGCGCGCTCTTACACCGTGAGAGTCTGTTGGAAGAATCCCCTGGTTTTACCCTTCCAACTCAAGCAGCACGTTAGCTTCTGTGAGGGTGGGCACAGCGAGCAGGGCAAAGGAGCACGCTGACATTCCTGGGTGAGGACTTGGTAAACTCTAAGCAAGCCCCGGGAACAGGAGATGCTTTATGAATCCCTTTGCCTTGAAATCTACCTGAAAAAGAAAAAAAAAAAAAAAAAGACCAGCAATGGCTGATCCCATCAATCCTAAATTTAGAAGTGAATCTAATTTCTAAGCCTTGCTTTTCAGCAGGAAAGCAGGTTATGGAACTGACCTGGTACAGTTCTGTTGGGGGAAGAGAGGGAATTAGCAGGGGGTTAGGGGAGAAGACTGGCATTTTTTACACGCTGATAATAAACATCTTATTAGCAGAAGGAACAATGTTAATAAATGCTTACAGTAAACATGGTGTAAGACTCGGATAATCCTTCTGAAAATAGAGAGGTTTTCCTACTCTGATAACTATCCAGTCACCTTGATGGAGATCAGCAAAACCTCGCGAGGCTTTCTTAGACTCTGGCTTTACATCAGTGTGCCCGTGATTGCCTGTGACATAACTGGATGGTGAGGCTGTGCTGGCACCTTGCAAATACACACCGAGTCCTTGGCAGCAACAGGTAACAAAGGGCTCAGAGCATTCATCTTAAAAAAATTACCACGAGTTCTAGCAAACCAACAGCAGGTTGAACTGTCAAACCTCTGTTCACCTCTGAAAGGTTACAAGAAAGTTGAGAGGCTCAGCCAACTTGCTTGTTTGGCCTCGACGTGCTACAAATTTTAATCAAGTTAATTATAATCAAGGCAGTGATTTTGTAGCGGGATGGCACAGGTGGCTTTGCATGCAGTGCAGGTCTCGGTGCAATGCTGATCCCGGGCTGGGTCCCCTGAGAAGCCAGGAAAAAACGAGCCCTCCCTTTTGCAGCCCTAAAGCAAATGCCTGCTTTATAGAAGGGGCAGTATTCTGAAGATGTTTTGCTCAAAGTTCCTAATTTTTGCTCTTTATCTACCTTTTGTTGCAATCACTGCATACTTGGAAGAAATCTGGAGTAAGAGGACTTTGTATCCCCTTCCATCAGAACTGTATCACTGGAAAAAAGCCTTGCCTAGGCAGGACTTAGAATTAAGAATGCTTTCTGCCAGCTCTTTATTTCTCAGTTGCCCCAACCGTAAGGATCTTTGGGCAGTACTCGTCTGTTAAACCACAGAGAAGTGTCGGTGTCACGGCATCCATGCAGCCAGATACCTGCTCGTGCTGGTGTTAATCTCCGTGAGGAATCTGGTCTGATGCTGGACTGAGAGAATAACTGCTGGGAATTGCTCAAATCCATCTGTGGAATTTAGGTGGAGTTCCTCGTGCTGCAACTACAAACCTGACCTTGGGAGAAGCGTTCCCTGTGTGCTCTGAAACCCTTAATTTGTAGGGTCTGCATTGTAAAATCGAATCCGTCCTGAATCGGGTTTTTCTGTGCCCCGTGTACTGAGTGGCCAGCAATGACTGCGGAGTTTGTTCAAATCTGGTTAACAACGAGTGATGCTTTGTTAACAACGACAACCCCAAACCTGCAGCTTCCAAGATGCTTTAGTGGATAAACACAAATCCTGCTGAAAAATCCTTTTGAACCATTTTTTAAGTTGATACCTTGCAAATTTATAGCTCAGCTGAGCAGCACAGGCTGGCTTTCGAGCTCAGATCAGGAGCATCTTTGGTGCAGTTCCTGAAAACTGTCACAGCCCTGTGCAGGAACGCCTCGAGTGTGTCAGAGGAAGGGTGAGAGCAAAGTTTTGAGCGTGGCATTTACAGTACTGTACAGCTGTAGATCTGCTCCTTATCTTCTGGAGAAATTAACCACTTCAGCACAAGCACTCCAGTCAGCCCAATTGGTCCCCTCAAGGATAAAAGCTGCTTTTCTAGGAAATGGGATAGCTACAAATAGAGCTTCGAGAACACAGTTCTCTACTAGAACTGGTAAAAGCTATTAGTTATCGAGGTCATAGTTATATTTCCTCAATTACCTCTAATTTGGAGGGTGGTAAAGACCAAAATCCGAGAAGGACCAGACTCTCTCCATGCTGGAGGAAAGGTCTTACATGTTTTAATTCTAAGAGCACTTGCCAGTAACAACATATTAATATCAGCTCTCTTCTGCTTTCCCTGTCCAGGGTTTCAGTGTATACAGATATTGATACCAGTGTGAATTAGTAATTTAAATATTTTTGAATAAGGAGTCAACAAAAAAAGTTGTACACAACTGAAAGTGTTCATTATCATGCTCCGAAAGGAGGCAATTCATACCTAAAATTACTTTATAAGTAGCCCAGCGGTCCCGTTGCACTCAGAGAGTGCCCCGGAGAGTCAGAGGAGGCAAAAGCAACGTGTGCAAGAGGAGAGGAAATCAGCAGATGACGATAAAATCACCTGATTGCAGATGTGGACTGTGGCACAGCCCCTGAGTTTCATTTAGCAGGGAAAGCCGGCGAGCAGCAGTCCTGTTGGTGCAGAGCAGGCTGTGGGGTCCTGCTTCCCGTGGGACCGGGGCAGCCGGGATCTGAGCCATATAGGACCTCGGCAGAGTTCTCTCCAACTAGTTAATTCTTCTCCTAATCAGGGTCAAGTTCTGATGAGCCACGTGACGGCGATCAGTAAACAAGCGAGAGGTGCTTGTTTACAGCCATCCCTCGCCAGAATGGCTCTGTGGCTCTGACTCACTGTTTGCCAGCGAAAACGTTTGTGTCCGGAGCTGCAGGTCACGAGCCTAACCGAAGCGATCTGCGCCAGGCTGCGGAGGACCAGTTTGGGGAGCTGGAAGATGGTCTTTTGGCAGATCTTTCAAAAAAAGCAATGCCGGCTGAACTTTGTGCTCTCCCACTTCTGAGCAAAATCGATAGTCCATGAAGCGCTTGCTGAATTGGAGCAGAGCTCCTAATATATCCCCTTCCAGCCATAAAAGTGCTTATTAGGGACAGGGTCAGATCGTATCACGCTGAAAGCACCATCTCTGGCCCGGCAGTATTTGCATATATCTGCTGCTTTCCCCATTTCCTGAATAACTTACTGATCTTTTTTTTTTTTTTTTTTTTTTTTTTTCAGTTCAGAAAGCTTAATTTTCATTTCTCTTTGGGGTTATTCACCTCAGCGCTTAGATGGTGCAATTTTGGCCCTTTCCAATCTCGCGTCCTGCTTTGCTGCAGAAAACCTTTAAGAAAACTTCTAAGAAAACCCGCGGGTGGGAGATGGGCCGACAGACCCCACGGTGCGGCTCATATAGGGACTGAAGGGCAGATTCTTCTTGTCAAAAAACACCCCTTTACTTCCTATCATATTCCTGAACTACTTTCCAGAAATTCTGGCTTGAGCAGCTGGTGGTGGCTGCAACTTGTGCTTGCAGGAACACAGTTTCAGCAGAAAATAAGTAAAGGAAGGTCTCTTGGTCCCAAATCTATGGAATTCCTTTCATTCTTAGCATAAGCCATCTTAAAATTGTATTCCTGTAATTTCTAGCATCGTCGTAGCACGATTACAGGTCTATTCTTTCTTCCCTTTAAATAATTAAATATATAATCTCTTAATTTCAAACTCCTAGCCTGCAAAAAATACATTCTCTACAAGGTCCTGAGGCTGGCTTTTTTTTTAAAAAAAGAAAGATTGCAGTCTGTCATCCTAGGATCGGACACCAGGGCAACACCCCCCCTATACAGCCCCTGGTGTACGATGGAAACCAGGTGAGCCTAACAGATGGAGCTGCTGATATGAAGCGTTATTCGGAGCTATCTGTGCTCCTGCCTTCGTGATCCTCTGGACCATCCGGTGATGTTCCCTGCCCTAAGTAAAGCACATATCGGCTGCCGAGCTTCAGGACCTGCTCAGCCTGTTCTGTGTGCCAACATTAGCATGTTCCCGTGCTCTTGCATCTGCTGCTGGTTGCAGGAAGATGACCAAGTCTTCCAAATCTGGCATGGGTTTTACTTCCTTTTCTTCTTTGACCTGTAATTCCGATGCGCGGTATCTTGAATTTTCTGAGAAGAGGCCTAATCTCAGCCTTCCTTCTGGGATATTTGTGAATTTGGCACAAATTTTACATCTTGCTTTTTTTTCTGGTCACATCCCAGTACCAAATTCTGCTCTTGTTGCAACAAAATTAACTTCCTGGTGTATGTTACGTTGGGTGGTATTTTAATGAGGTGTGGCAGTAGAGTGTACAGGAAGGATGAAGTAGGAAGGATGGAATATTTTATCCCTGATAACACCTATGGACTTTGCATCTGGAGTGAGGGAAATACCTTTGCAAGACCAACTTCACGTTGGACTTCATGGCTCCAGCCAAGTTTTGCTCTCTTGATGAGGTGTTCGGAGTTAACGCAGAGTCTGGGCTACGTAACGTCAGTTTTGGCTACCAGAATCGATAGCAGTGCCAGTCCCTGGGCTCATGCCACGTTCCTAAGTGAAAACCAAGCGCTAGCGAGATGCGGCGGGTCCTGCTGGGTTCTCTCCATGCTGAAATTTGGGCAATAACTGTTAGAAAGGATGGAAGTAACCGAGGTGCTCCTAGCCAGGCCCGCAGGCACCGCTCCCACCGCGGGCTACAGGCCCTGGGGAGAGGCACGGCCGCGGCGCAGCTGCTGCCTCCGCCGGCAGCGTCACCGTAACGACACGCCCAGGGCACGCCGACCGACTTCCCAGCTCTCCTTCTCCCACCTGACCATACCCTCTCTGCCTGACACTTAATTGCCTGCGTGTAATCAAGGCCCAGGCGAGGAGCGCTGAGGTAACGCCGCTGCGGCGCTGCCGGGACCGTGCAGCATCCGACACGGAGCAGCTCGGCCAAAGCGGAGCTGTTGGTTTGCTTAAACGGCTCCTGAACTATTGGATTTTAATTTGAACGCAGCACTTAATTTAGATTAAAATCCAATAATGTTAATAGTCTGATGTTGCCTATTTCAATGAAAGCGTCCTTCGGCGGTGCGTGGCGCCCAGGTATTTCGCTCAGAGCCCCCAAAAGGAGCATGTTTGGCTTAGAGGAGCGCTGACACTGAGTCGTGAAGGTTTTAGGTGCTATTTTAGGTAGGAGGGGGCTGCTCTAATCGTGTTTCACCAACACTCTCTTACTCTACCTGGCAAAGATGTTGAGGTGATCTGTTTAACCCAGAGGCAAAGCACCTTAACGGCCCTTTCAGGTGTCTGCTTTGGGTTGTTTGGACCCAAGCAGCATCAGATTTATTTTTTTCTGAACCCAAGATACGCATTTACAGAACTTTTGAACTCCAAACTTTTTAAAGTCAAACAGACACAGGTAGATTAATTATTTTTTTCCTTAATTTAAGGTTTCACAGAACTTGCCTCCCCAAAGCACGTTAGGATTAGTCTCGCTTCAGCCGCTTACACAAGCGTGTTGCAGTTACTTCACCTGCATGCATTTCTGTTGCAGAGTTGCTTCACCGTACGCAGGCACTTCTAGGAACGCACAGCTCTGTGGCAGCGGTGGTTCTCTCGCTGACAGAGCCAGCAAGTTGCTGCACTCGTTTCTCACTGAAAGAGCAGCAGCTCGCGTCTTTGTTAAGTAATTACAACACTGCTGCACCTTCCAGGTGACTTCGTTACGAGTCCCTCGGGATGCTGCAGCGGTGCCGTCCCCCAGCAACGGGGCCCCCCAGGAGAAGGAGGTCTTTACCGAAATGAAAAAAGATCAACAGCTCCTCTCAATCCACTCCTCAAGTATTTCCTAAATAATCGCTGGCTTTGATGTTTTAAGTAAGGGGATGAAAGAAAAGCGTAAGGCGAGGTGCTCTTCGGCCTGTGGTGGCGTTTCTGTGCATCGTGTTTGAAGGACTCGGTGGTTGGGTTGGTTTCCTAGGGTGAGGGTTACCTGACCTGGAGCAGCTAAGGGGTAAGGCCGTGGGGGCCTCACCACTCCGGCATTTTTTATGTAAAACAAAAAGAAGTTGGCCAAATTTCAGGTGATGTGCTGACCGTGAGACCGTCGCTGTCTGAAATCCTCTGTGCTCGGGTGCGGGGTATAAACAAGTGGTTGTAACCCACTGAGCAGGCTCCCCGTCTTTTCACAGGACCTACAAACTAATTTTCAGCCTCAGAATTAAGTCATCACAATTCTAAAGAACTTTACCAATTATTCTGCTTCCAAATCACTTTCAATCAGCATCACACTTGGAAACGCGTTGGCGGGGAGCATCGCACACAAGGTCTGGCAGAAAAGTGCTTATGGGGCAACCTCCTCCCCAGTTCTCTGCGACATCCCTCCCGTTTCTAAATTCATGCTTCAGCTAGGTTTCAGAAAACGTGGCAGAAACGTGACTGCAGAGCCAGAAGCTTCATCTTTTTAGAGAAAGGAGGACCCCAGAGCACGGGGTATGGCCCTGCTGAGAATGATCAGCCTGAGATTTGGGGGGCATAGGCAACGCGATGCGCTCGGGCTGGTGACAGGAGCCAACAGACCCTGTCCAGGTGATACCTCATGTCCTGAAACATGGAAAATGGGAGATATTAAGGCTTGGTGGTGTTAGTCTGGTACAGAAACTGTCCGTGGGGAGCTAGGCGAGCTCTGATAGTTGGGTGCCTTGCAAAGGCTGCCCTGGCCGTACCGATGGCACCCTGAGGGTGACACCGGGCGAGCAAAAGGCAGGGAGGGAGCAGCATGTGGCGAGGACACGAGGAAATCGGTAGCCAGCTGGAGAGCCGGTGGGCCCAAACTGCGTCTCGGGGGGGTCGCCAGCGTCTCGGTGGGGTCAGTTATATGAACTGTTCCGTTTTTCTCCCGTTCATTTGGCCATCGGTTTACGTGCTAGGCTTGAGATCTGGTGAACACCGCTTCAGGACCCCCCCCCCCAAGAAGTTTCCTATGAGCACGGAGCTGCCGGTGGCTCTGCCCTGAGCTGGGCACCCCAGGCTTCGCTCCGCATCTCCTACACGCTCTGTTTTGGGGCTGTTTGCGGAAAAAAAAACACGAGCTTTTGAGTTTCTAAGTTTCTAGATACCGGAGGGGGGAGCAATGCCTGGGGCGGGGGAGTAGAGCAAAACCCCGGTGGGGGAGAGGAAAACCCCGGTGGGGAGCAATGCCCGGGGGGGAGAGCAATGCCCTGCTGGTGCCCTATCCCCGGTGGGACCCCGCTGTCCCCGGTGGGATCGCTGCTTAGCGGGGGTGCCCCCTCCGCCCCCCCCCCCCCCCCCCTTGGGGCTCCTCCGCTCCCTCCACGTGGCCCCGGGGGCTCCTCGGCGCGCCCCGCTGCGGCGCCCCCCGCCCGCTCTTCAGCCAATCCCCGGGCGGCTTCCAAAGCGCCGCGACCCCTCCGGCCAATGGTGCCCCGGGTCACAAACCTTGCTCCACCATTGCCCGGAAGCGGCGCCGGGCCCCCGCGCGGCTGCTGCTGCTGCTGCTTCTGCCACTGCTGCCACTGCTCCTACTGCTCCCACTGCTTCTACTGCTCCCACTGCTGCTCCTGCTCCTGCTCCGGCCCCGGCCCGTCCCCACGGCCCAGGACGGGCCCTGCCCCGCGCATGCTCCGCCGGGTGACGCCGCGACTCCATGTGTGAGCAGCGCAGTAGTGGGCAAAGGGGAAAGCCGCTGCCGGGTCGGGGGGGGGGTGGGGGTGTGTGTGTGTGTGTAAGGGGGGGAGACACCGGTCGAAGGGGAGAAAAAATTAATAATAATAATTAATAATAATAATAATAATAATAATAATAATAAATTCGGGGGCCGGCGAGCAGAGCACGGGGAGGAGGAGGAGGAGGAGGAGCGGGGGCGGCCGGATGCGAGGCGGCGTGAGAGTGAGTTGCCAGCCCCAAACTTCGGTGGCCGGGGGGGGGTGGTGGGGGTGGATTATTTTTTTTGGGGGGGGAGGGAGCTGTGGGGAGAGGGGGGCGGGCACCGGAGTGATTTGGGAAACCCCCCCCCCCCCCCCCAACCCTCAAACCTCAGGGTGTGAGGGCAGCGGGGGCAGCGCTCGGGGAGTGCAAAGTCCCGAGGGGGGGAAGGGGGGAAAGGGGGGGGTTGGGGGGGGGGCTCGGTCTCGGTCCCGGTCGTCCCGGGGCTCGGCGCCGGCTTTTGTTCGGCAGCTGCGAGGTTTTCGGTGCGGAAAGTTGCTCCGGGCTTTCCGCCGTGCCTGCTTCCTCTTCCTCCTCCTCCTCCTCCTCCTCCTCCTCCCCCCGTACCCCCGGGGCGGGGTGCTGGCTGCCAGCCCCCCCCCCCTGCACCCCCTTTTACCCCCCCTCCCCCTATCCCTACCCCACCGCTTTCCCCCCCCCACCCCCCCTCCCCTTCCTCCTCCTCCTCCTCCTCCTCCTCCTCCCGGCCCCCGGGGGCCCCGCACCGAGCGGCCGCCCCGGGCAGCCCCCCCCCCCACCCCACCCCCCCCATGGCACCGGCCGTGTCACAATAAGAGTCCGTCCCCGCCTCAAGGTGCACCACACCCGGCCTCCGCCACCGCTCCCCACCCGTGGGGTCACCGCCCGTGGGGCTGGGGGACACGCCGAGCCCCCGGGGACCCTCCGCCACCAGCCCCGGTTCACCCCCCCCTCCACGGGACAGGCTGTGCCCCCGGTTGATGAGGGGGTCCCGGGGGTCCCGGCTTGAGTCCCCCCCATGTGTGGAAGCAGCAGGAGGCTCCGGAGATTCGGCATCACCGGTGCCTCCTGAACGGGAGTTGGGATGCGCCGACTCCTGCTGGGGATTTGATTTCAGCCCCTTCGGGTGCTTGGGGTTTTACTTTCGCTTGGCTCCTCGGGCAGCCCCTCGCTCTCCTGGGTTCATTCAGGACCCTCCTTTCCCCTCCAGCACCGAGCCTCCCGGGTGCGACGCCGACCGGTCGGCGGGCAAATGGCCCGAAATTCTCATCCCCGGCTTCCTTCGCAGGTGCCTCTGGCTTTCATGTTTCTCCCTCATCTGGCTGCGAAGGCAGCTGGAAGTGGAGGCAGGCGAGCTGCTAGCAGAGAGTGTTACACAGGAAGTGAAAAACGGAGAGGGGCCGTTGGGAATCACAGACATGCTGGCAGGCTGCAGGCAGCCGCGCGTCGGCAGGAGGAGGCAGGGATCCCGCTGCTCTCCTGGACCGGCTACTGACCGGGTCTGGAGCCAAGGGAGGCCTGGGCAGGACGCGGCAGGACCCTAAAGGATGCTCGGTTAGCAGAGGTAGAGGACCGGAGGCTGGAAACGGGACGAGAAAGTAAGAAACCGGGCGCTGTTGGTTGCCTCGTCTACCTAAATCACACGGTGGCCTCCTGGGCCTGCCTCTTGGGCTGGTCCCGTAAAAGCCCAAAAGACAGGTAGGGAGCGGTGGGGTGGCAGTGGAGGTGACATCGCAGTGACACCTGCTGGTGCCGCCGGGCCCCGGTGCCACCTCACAGTGCGAGGGGCTGTGACACGCACGGAACGACGCATCCCGTGCGCCACGCTTCGCTGCTCCTCGCTGCCTGTCTGGATTGTGGAGCCCTGGACGAGAAAGGGGGGTGATATCCTGACAGCAACGAGGCTCTGCGGTGAAGTATCTGAGGCAGGATCACAAAATAAGCTAGTTTCAGGGCTGAGGGAGCTGCTCTTATTTTTTCTTCCCCCTCCCTTGCTGCGTGGTCTCGAAAATCGGGAGGGCTGCGCGGCTTGGCACGCGACTTTCTGGCTGTAAGATCTGACACCTGTATGCACCGGGCTGATGTTCTTTTAACTTTTCTTGGGAAAAAGACCAAATATTACCAATTAGCATGCTCTGGTTCTGTGGTGGTGTGAAAAGGAGACCAAGTTCTGCATTCAAAGGGAAAACCCACCCTGGTGGGTTACATTGGGAAGGAGGCAGTGGGGATCTGCGATGCCTCGGTGACTCGTGGTGGAGCTGGAGCTAGCCGAAAACATTTCCCTTTCCTCGGAGGTGGAAGCAGCGAGGAGTCGCTGACGCCGTCCCCAGCAGCGTTACACAGTCATGAGGTTACGGCAGCGGGCAATGATGCAACAGAGTTGGCGTATGATGCAGTGTCAGTATGCTAATGCTGTAACTTAATATAGCTGTGTTATGACTTTTGGGGTAATTACAGGCTGGCAGTCGTATGCGGAGCTGCTCAGAATTGGTGGTTTGGATTCAGAGGGGGGCTCACGCATTGTGTGGTAGTTTGGAGGGCACGATGAAGGATGTGGGGTCGCTTTCTCAGCTAGGTGGCCACGAGCGTACACACGTACAACATTTGTCCCCTTTGGGGACCCCTCTGCGTGGTCTAAGGTTTGCCCTGGAATTATCCCCTCGCGGTCAAAGGAACTCCAGCGGAGGGAGGAACTCCGGGCTTACTGTCTTATGGTCTTACACTGCTATTTCTGGGTGTGCTCCTCGTTAGCCCTGCCCGCCTGCCTGGCCTCAGCCCTCTTGGTTCAGTCCCGCAGCGCTTGTGCCCTGCTCCTTTTCAGGAGGGAGAGGAGGAGGAGGAGGAGGAGGAGGAGGAAGGATGCTGGGGGGGGGGTAAAAACTAAAAGGCATTGCCTTCTGATAGCCCGTGGATGGGGCTGGAAGGGATTTAAACGCGAAGCTGAAAGCTCCTTCGGGTGCCGGGGGGGGGCCACGTCTGAGATCATCTCGTGCTTTCGGTTGTGCCTCCTGAAATGGTGGCCGTGTTGTAGAGTCCCTGGCCGGCCGCCAGCCAGCCAGAGGTCCCGGCATCTGGCGCAGGCACTCGGGGAGGGCAGAGCCAGCGAGGTGCCGCGGTGCTCGGCGGAGCGCGGGGTCCCTCGCCGGGCAGGGAGCGCTCCCTCTGAGCGGAAAACGTGGCTTTGCTGCCTAAATTTAGGTTGTTTTCATGGAGTGTGTTTCGAACCGCAAACTTGTAGATGCGCTGCGTAGATGCTCGGCTCTGATAGCAGATATTGGGTGTTCTTACACATCTAAAAGCCCAAATCTTTGCACATCACAGCCTGCTCTTTGATATTATGCACATACGAGCTCTTCCCTGGGCTGAAGTTACCTTTAATAGTTATGTTTCTTACTGCCATGCTCGGGGGGGGGGGTGGATACCTGTGTGGTTTTTCTGCTCCTGTTTCACAAAGCACCCTATTTTTGGAAGGTTGTGTCTCTGTACAGTGCCCGTGTGAGGTGACAGGGGCTCTTCCTGGCCTGGGGAGGTGCTGCCCAAATAGTTTACAACCAAAAAGTTGGAAACAAAACGTGTGGTGTGTGTGTTCCCCAATGAATTAAAATCCACACGCTGAGCTCTCGGTACAGCATAAAGAGCGGTGCTGCTGAGGAGCCCCCTTACAGGCACTTGTTGGTTGCAAGTTCATTCTTTTTCAATAACAATCTCAGTAACGTAGAACTGTTTTTGTTATTTTTTTTTCCCTCCAAATGTTCCTGGAGACTGTGGCATCTGAAAATACGGCAGACTTATTTTTAGACCTGGGGAAGTAGCGTTTGCTTTTGTGCAATGCTGCCCGTGTCTGAGGTGTCGCAGCACAGGCTGTAGACCAGCATGTGAAGTGCAGCGTAGTTTGGTACTATGTTCATGTATTTTATTGGGGGATAAAAGGGTAAAGAACGTGCTCTTGCAGACTAGAAAGCACCAGGACAGCCTCACAAGGGTGTTTTTTGGAAGTGTCTCCTTGTTTCCTCAGGCTGTCCCCGCTCTCCCTGTGCTGCTTGGGTTAGATTCATGCCCTTAAAACTTACAAGAAGTTTAGCACATCAGATACTCTGCTTATTTATGCATCTATATTATAAATAAAAGACTCACTTGGGGTTCTTTGTGAGTTGTCATTACTTTTTTAAGGCTTTTCCACCCTCCTTTCCCCTCCCCTTGTCTCTGCATTTCTGTGGCATCCCTTTACATGGGGAGCTGGATGTTTGCTGAGCATGCTGTCCCTCATTCACCTGGCAATTCCTGCTTTATTTCGTGTGCACACCTGGAATTCAAGAGGTTAGTAACTTCTTTGTGATGCCTTCTCCCTGCTTAGCACCTCTCAGCCAGAATGCCCTGCGTACGGCAGCGAACTGAGGTCGGGTGAATTGGGCCCATTTTCAGGTGGGGAACCCGGCAGCGAAACGCCCGCAGCAAGCCCTGCAGGAGAGCGACAGAGCAAAGGTTAAGGTTTATTAATACGCAGTTTCCTACGCTGCCTTTTTGTTGTTCAGCACTTTTTCCTCTTCCTTCCCCCACCCTCCTCCAGACCACGCCGGGTGCTGGCGCTGCTTGGCGGCCCGCCGGCGGTGTTTGGCTTTGTGGTGTGCCAGGGCTCGGGAGGCTGCGGCGGGGCACCCGGTAAGCAGCTGCTGTTTGCCTTCAGATGCTTCTGTCCGTGCCCGTCCTGGTCCAGCATCACCTCGGGAGACTGCGGCTGAGACGGGGCAGGAAGGAATTCTCCCATAGAGCTTTCCTACGTCTTAATTACAGGCTGCCTCCTCGCCGTGCTGGGGCTTTTGAAGCTGTTGTCCGCTACGCTCCCCACGCACGTTCCTCTTGGTTTTTAGAGCAGGCGTGGTTCTCACTTCATGGGCACAGTTCACCCTTTGAGGGTTTTTTTGGGGTAATATAAGTCTGATTAGGCCATTTGGGTTGTATGGGACATAATCAAAGTTCAGCAAGAAAGTTTTGCACATCCCTAGCTTTCGATGTGTTGACTCTTGAGCAAAAATATTGGAATGTGCTGTTGTTTCAACGTACAGAAATAAGCTAGAAAATGCTTATTACCTTAGCTTCTTGCAGCTATGGCATGTCTCTTTCTTTCCTCCTTGCCTTTGTGGTCAGTAGGGTTTGAACACACCTCAGTGGCACGTCTTGAGCACAGGATGGCACCGGCTGGCTGTGGTTTGGTGTCCTGTGGGTGCTGTTTGGAGGCGTGGTGGGCAGATTGCAGGTGGTTCTCCTGGTAATTGTCTTGAAAAGTGCACTGCTCGGGACCAGCTGATGTGAAGTTACATGTTCTTACTGCTGCCTGCGTTTTCCTGTCCTCTCTGGAGGAGAAGTTTTGTATTGCCTTGGGTAAACCACCTAAAGATCTCTGTGCCTCGGCTGTCCCATCTGCTCAATGGGTATAAACGTGTGTTACGAAGGAAGTGTGCCAAATGTGGCTTATAGCAACAATTCTTTCCAGTCTTATTTTAATCTTCATCTTTGGCTTTTATCTCCGAAACAGTTTAACCCTGTGCCATCTCAGTTTCCAGATGAGAATTGCTGGTAGAACTGAAGATTAGAGCAGAAAAATGTCCGTGGGTTTGCCCCGCAATCTGTAAAGGCCAGTTGGTTGTATTAGGAAATGCAAACATTTGGAAGATCTAGGAGAGTAAAATTTAACAACCAGCCACACATGCTGAAGGCCAGACAAATACGGGCTGGGATTATCACGTGTCCAACGAGAAGTTGGGTAAATCCTTCGACTGAGGGGAGCGATGAGTTTGCCTCGGTCTCTTATGCTCCTTAGTTTAAGTCTCCGTGTTTTTGCAGGTGATGTGCTTGAGGCAGGTGAATTTCTGAGCTCCGTGATGTTTCTCTCTGTAAATCCCGTAGAAATGGGGTGTAACGGCTGGTCTCTCGGCAGCAGGGCCAGGTCTGTGAACCTAAAGGGCTTCTTTGACCATGACTTTCAGAAGCTTGTTGTGGTTGGGTGTGGATATTTGGTGTTTGGAGGCGGCTCCGTTTCGGGAGCCTCTTTCTCCCATCACTGTCCTCGTGGATGGAAGGATCTGGGAGGGGGGTTCCCAGGTCATGGTGCTGGCCCCGTCAGGTACTCCCTGCTCCCAGTTTGCATGCAAAACCAGTCCCATACCGAGCTGGACCTGATGGGCACCATTCTCTGTGTAGAGCTCCTCTGCAGCGTGCTCCCCGTCTGGCTCTGTCGTGAAAATAATTCATCTGGAAGAGCTCCAGGACTTCACATGAGCCAGTCTCATTCTGGGAGCGCTGAGCTGCCCTTCTCAGCCTGTACAGTCGATATTCCTTCATACTGACCACCGGTGCTGCAGCTCATCCCTTTGGGGACGCTTGTGAGCTCGATGTCGCAGACGTCGTGGCTCCCAGCGAGGGCTCTGCTCCTGCCGTGTTTGGAAGAAGAGTCTCTCTCCAATTCCTTTAACAATTAGGGGGTGACTAACAACTTGAATGCAGTTTCCCTGCTATTTTACAGTGCCCTGTAGTGAACTCGGTTGTGGAATGAAAGGGATCAGTGTGCGAGTACGTCGTCTGCTGGTTTTGGTGTCGGGTGCGTCACCTTCTGACTTGGGCTTCCTCCTGTATAAACACGAACCGAGGCAATCAGAGCTGGGCGCAGTCTTGCCAGGCCCGATACCTCGAGGCACGGGGGTTGAGAGCTGTCGGGACCCGTGCTGGGACACAGTCGGTGGCACCTTGCAGTGCCACGGGTCACCAGGGCTTGCAGCGACACGCGTGGGGCCGGGGAAATGGGAACGAATCTCCTCTGCTTCCAGCGAGGTGGTCGGGTACCTGGAGAGGTTTCCAAAACCTCCGTCTTTCAAGAGAGGCTGTGGAATACTTCTGCTCGTTTGCCTGCTGCTGTAGGTAGGAGCAACTTCCTCGCCATGGGCTGTCAGCTGGGCCCGGTGTGTTCATTTGCTGCAGCAGCCATGTGATCGCGGGCTTTGAAATGCTTGCGAGCATTAGGGGGAAGTAAACTGAAGGCATTCATATTTAATAGGATCTTAGAAAATCCCGTCTCCAGCAGAATTAGGTATTGCAATTGTGCGTGTGTTTCTGTTGTGGCAGTGTGTACAAACACACCGAACCACCTATTCAGGTTCAAACACAATACAAGTCTACAATTTTCTGGTTTTCATTGTACAATAGTAAAATTACTTCGGTGCCTGTTGCAGGCACAGTAGTAGCGTGACGCTCTGTAGGAGGATGCTGTTGTGTTTGGACCTGCAATTTGGTTTTCTGCTAGTTTGTTGTGTTTTTTTTTTAAACCTTATTAGCTGTAGTCCTTGAAAGCAATTGTTTCAGAAGGCAGCCTGTCGTAAGTAGTGGAAGAACTTTGGTGTTTTAGGTGCTTGATGTAAAGGTTCTTGAATCGTGGCCTATCCAAGTTGGAAGGGACCCACAAGGATCATCAAGTCCAACTCCTCTTGATCTTATTTGCTATCTCTGGAGGGCGTGCAGTGAAGCTTCTCTCCATCGGGGGCTTGGGTGTGCTCATGAAGAGCTGGGCATGGTCCGTGGGCAGAGTTCCCCATTTCTGGGCCATGCGTGCAGTAGGGAGAAGCGTACCATGAATGCCTCAATTAACTCTGAATCACCCAGCCACGACACGGTCACAGTTGGAGGGGACCTCTGGAGGTCATCCTGTCCCACCCCACTGCTCAAGCAGGGCCAGCAGATGTGCCATGAACGCAACTCTTTGCCTTCTCTTCCCCCAGCCACAAAAGTGAATTTGGATTAAAGGAAGATGTCATTCCTAGCAGCTTTTCCATCCCGATTCCTGAAAACAGGTGATGCTGCAAGAAGGCTTTGGCTCGTGGTGTGGCTTCTTCTGAAAGGGAAGGTACCGGTGAGCCAGAGGACGTTCTGGATAAAACTGGACGTGTAATCCTTGCGTAACTTTGAGGCGCTCAGCTCCGGAATAATCCGGGCTGGCTCTGCGTGCCCGTTGCTGCATGCACTGGAGTTGTGCTCGCAGGCAGTAGGAGCGCTTGCAGTCGTGGCTAACATCAGATGCGTGTCCTGCAGTTCGTGAAAGGTTGCTTGTGCATTGGGCTGTTAATGCTCTAGGGGTTACGGCCACGCATGTGCCTAAAAGGGTTGAACAGGAAGATCACCCAGAGGAACTTTTTGACTTGTTGTGTCAATAGGCCTTAAGATATTTTGCAAATACTCCCTGTGGGAAAGCGTACGATTAATCAGTAACGTAGAAAACGAGGTGGAAGGCACCGTGTCCTTAGGGGTGGTCTGGCGTGTGGCACGTGTGAAGCAGTTTGTGGCTGGCAAAGCTCTAAAATTCTCTTAAATTGTCTTAAATGATGGTGAATTTCTCTGCGCTGGAGGAGTGCCCTTCCAGGCTCGTTGCCTGCAATCTTTATTCCCTCAGTTTGTGTTGAAGGTATTTAGGATTATTCTGCTTTTTCGGCTTCCTTTAGCAAAGGTGTCCGGAGAGGGATGTATTAATTCCTCTTTGTTGGACCAAAGCTGGTTTTTAAAGCTGGAGACAATGGCTTAACAAGCAGCCAGGAGTTTAACTGATAGAAGTGGTTTGGGGAACAAAAGCACGCGAGTCCTGGCAGCTGAAGAACCGATCGGTGACTTCTAATCCCTGCGTTGCCATGAGGTGCCTGAGAATTACGCCGATGAAGCCTATAGAAGTAATTAAATAAGACTCATTTTAATATTGCGCATGTTATTGATCCCTCAGGACATTTAGATACGCAAACTCGATAAGACTATTTCCTTTTGCAAAAGGCTGTTCGTCGTAGTTGTAACACCTCTGGTCGCTTTCTACCCAAAACACCCTCATGTGCAAGTTAAGTGTCGTTTCGCAAAAAGCCATTGAAGTACCCGAGCACCCAAATTTTGCCCTGCTCATCTTCTGGGTCTGCTTGCTTTGGGCTTGTTTGGGGTCGAGGGACCCTCGGAGGTTTGTTACTAGTGGCTAGGCTTCCTCGGGATCACCCCCCCTCGATCCCAGGGGTGATAAGGGCAACTCGGGTTTCCTTTTGCCCTCTGGCTGCGGGACCAGGGGCTGAACATCTGCCCCACAACCTTGCTTTTAGAAGAGGAGCGGCTGCGTGCGGTGCTCGGCGTGCAGCGCTCCCTTTTGATCTCAGGTGGGGGCTGCACTTTGCATCCAGATCAAGTTGTGTGCGCCGAGGCTTCTGAATTAATTAATGATGGTGGCTGTGCTCGGCTTCCCCTGTAAATAGGTGTGGCCCTGGGTGGCTGCCAAGCTGCCATTTCGTTCCCTTCTTTGGCTTTCTGAGCGGTGTCATTCTCTGCACACACCCTCGGCGAGGTTTTTAAATATCATCGGGGAAAACGAAGATTGCTGCTGCGAAATTATTAGCTTATGGGTTACCGACGTACTCCTACAACTGAGATTGGGAACGCAGCAGTAGTGGAGGGTGGCATCACGAGCTCCGAAAAATAAAAATAAGAAGTCTTTCTGCTGTGTTTGCTGCTGAAGCCAGGTAGGCACAGAAGGGATTATGCAGGAGGAATCGAACGCTCCCGCATTCGGTGCAGGAAGGTGACGAGATGCTGCTGTGTCCTGCTCAGTCCCAGGTGGCCCTATTAAAGTCTCTGGCACTCGGTGAGCACCTGCAGAGACCAGCACAGCCTCGTGGGAGCACTGAGCATCGCCCAGCAGCCAAGAGAGAGCCCCCAGGTAGGGCAACCCAGGGCAAACGTGGTGAATGCAGAAGGCACGGCTTACTTGCTGAAAGTAGAGCAGATTTTCCCACCAGAGCTAGAAACAACAATTTGCCACCTGCTCTTTTTTTTTTTTTTAATCAAATGTTGCCATTCATTTCAGCCTCTGACCCCTAATGGGAGATCCAGGGCTTTCCCTTCTCCTTCCTTGGAGTTGGGCACTTGGAACGAGGTGATAAATTCACGCACGCATCCCTCTTCTCCATCTAACGCTCTGCAAAGGCATTTCATAACGCTGCCTCTCTACATAGAAAAGAGACACCCCCCTTCTCTGTCCAAAACATTAAATATATTAAAAATAGCAATTCCAGTTCCTGAAAAACACACAGGTGCATCTATCCACGTAGACCTGTGCTGTTAGGTGATCAGATTGTCCTTTGATTAAAGCCAACTTGCAGCTCAAGTGCTGCTGTGGATGGATGGATGGACGGATGGATGGACATGGGTGTCCTGCACGTATCCAGCATCTCTCTGTCCTGCATGAGGATCGATGGAATCGGCCAGGAATAGAGTAACCAAAAATAGAGCAAACTGTGCTATATATATATATTAATTTTTTTTTTAAAAGGGGGCAAAGAGCCCCAAACCCAAAGACATTTAATCCATTCTTAGCTCTTTTTTGGAGCTCTTTCCCTCTGCTCAGCAGCAAACGTTGCGGTTCCTCTTCTCAAAACGGGCACTGCTTTGTTCACGTCTGCTGCCTGCCCGTTGTCTGACGTTGCCGGGTGTTTTTTGTTGTGACTGCAAGTCAGCCTCTTGCAAAGATTTTTGATTTAATGAGTCAGGTCTGCCCATGTTGTAATGACAAAGATCCACTTGGGTAGATGTGAAGCAGATGCAGATCCCTGCTTGGACCTGGCTCTTCCGAAGGTCTGATGTGATTTCTTCACCGGTGGATGAAGTTTCACGGGATAACTATTAACTGCAAAATTAAGGACAAAAATATTTTCTGCCCGTTTCACAGGGAGGTGTATTCTGTGCTCGACGACTCTCCTAATTCCTTATCGTAGCTCTTTGTTCCTTGGAGTGAGAGCTTGAAATTGCTGAGATGTCTGCATAGGGGAAGGCAGCCCAGAACCAGAGCAGATCACAACTGGTTTATCCAAGTTGTTGCTTGAAGGTTGACTTTATTTAGAAATGTCAGCTTGTTGTTGCTTATTTTATGACACATTGTTCTTAATTTTATGAAGCTTAAGTGTCCCAAGAGCATGTCCCCTGTGGACTTTGGGGGAATAATTGCTTTTTCATAGATTTGCAGGGGAAGCTTCCCCCCGGTCGAGGACATAAATCGCAATATGAGTGAAAAGCGAGCCGCATGCCTGTCTGCTAGAGCCCGTAGTGGTGCAACCCTAGACAATCGGGGGTGTTTCTATTCATGAGTAGCCGACCACGCTGTGATCTGGGTGTTTTGAGCCTGCCCGATCTTCTGCACCAACCTGCGGAGAAACGCGCTCCATTTTGTGCCGACCCGGGGCTCATTTCATAAAGGTTTCCCGTGTGGCATCTGCAGGGTTTCCATTGGCATTTTCCACGTGGCATCTTCAAACCCCAAACCCCGTGGTGACTGAACACCCCCGGGTGCTGCTTACTGAATGCCAGATTTTCAAGGTTTGGAGCAGCTGCCTGGAAGGAGAAATACTCCACTTGGTACCGTTTTTTCTTTCTGACCTGCATCATTGGGGTCTCTTTATCTTTGCATCTCCCAGGCACCCACATTTGACTGAATTTTGGCTAATCTCAGGGAAAACACAGGTAGATCGCTCCAAGTGGGGCTTGTTCAGGGAGGGAGGAAGGAGCCTGGAAATGTGATTACCACTGAGATCTTCCAGGCTAGGAACGAGAGGAGTCAAAAAAACGCGTTTGCACTTTGATCTGAAAACACCAAGTTTTGATTGCGAGAGATCAGATTGCACCCGTGGATTTTTTTCAGAAGGCTCAGCTTGGATTTTCTGGGGAAAACTCGCTCCCTGGTTCCCCGTTTTCCTACATACTACTGCGTGCTTGTGGTGGGATTCAGGGGGCAGAGTGGAGCTGGACACCAGCAGATGAGCAGCGAGATCTGTGCTGCCGTGAGCGGCCCCCCCATCTCACCCAGACCCCATAGGAAAGCCAGGGATGCCCCTTGAAGCCCCACGTGCGCTCCCACGGGATTTGACACCCTTTGGCTTGGCACCCACTAGGAGAACAAATGCTGCAAAATAAAGCCTCCCCCGAAGGACGGACGTGCCGGGGTGACATGTCTGAAGAGCAGCCGTTGCCTGTAAGTAGTTTTCCCGTTCCTGTCTCTGCTGCTCCTACCTCGAGCAGTTCCCTGGCCGCTGGCACAACGCGGTCCCGCTGCGGACCGGCTTCGCCCCCGGGTCACCGCGGCTCCCGGCGCCCCTGCCCCGACAGCGCAGGCATTGATCTGAAGGGGGTAATTAGGAATGCTATTGACGGCCGGGGAGGGGGGAGCCGCCTGCTTTATCCCCGGCGCAGGAATTCAGGAGGGAGCCGGGGAGACTTTTAATTTGTAACCGGTTTTATTTGCCATCTGACTCGTGCACAATAAACTGGTAGCGGTGGTATTAGCGAGCATCTGAAAGGAGCTTTTCTGCCTCCCTGCGAGGTGGCACCTCGCTGCACAGAGGCTGAACCCGGAGGGTGGGCGGCCGGGGGGGGCTTCGGGAGCTTTCTCCGGGGTCTTGGGGCATGCAGGAGAAGTTAGAGAGCAATTCTTGAATGTTTGGTGAAACGCTAACGTGCTCCAGGTACCGAGTGGATTGGCACATTCATAAAAAGCCAGAGAAGTGCTTTCCCACTCCATGATGATGGCTTTTGTATTAACACAAGTGCCGTGACTATTATTTCCATCCAGTGGCTCTTCCTAGAATTCTGTTGAGACGCCTGCAGGCAGGAGGCTGCATTTTTGGAGCGTACAGAAGTGCTTTCAGCTGAAATTTTGGTGCTTAAAACCCCCGCTTGATACTTCTGTACAGCTTCGGGTTCTCTCTTTAGACCAATGCTTGGAAGGCTTCACTCCCGTATTCAAAAATGTTTATGGAAGTAAAGCCTGAGCGCATGAGACAGAAGCTAGCCCCTCGTGTGTCAATATTTAAATTGAAACGTGACTCCTTTTTCTGCTGACCAGTTCGCTCAGCCTTCCAAAAAGTACAGAAGTTTTCTTATCTCGGTTGTTTGAGGAGGCATGTGCAGCAGCAGTGCTGCACGGGGGTACCTGTGTCACAGTTTCCGTGCCTTAATCTTCTTATAGAATCTGGAGCCCGTCTTATTCTGAAAATATTAGATTTTTAAAGCCTTCTTTTGCATGGTAAATCTCTTGAATGTTAGCGGATCGTAATTTTTCCAGATAGTGTTGCAGGAATGCAGCGGCGTTGCTAGAAATGCAATGCCTAGTTTTACCGATCTACAACTTTCAACATCATTTTGTAGAGGAAAAACCTTCACCAAGTGACAAAGTCAACTCTGAACAAGTAGCTGTGATTTCTGCTCTGCTGGTGAAGTCCAGTGCAGTGCCTGGTGGATTTCCTGAGTGTTTCACTTGGTACAGTTTTAAAAGTTGCTGTATCAGAGTGAGAACCGTGATTCTCTTCAACTGTCGCATCCCACCTTTGTAAGCAATGCTGGAGAATTGGGATATTTTTCAGAATACCAAATGCTGCTGGGCTGTGACCGTCCTGCCATGCTCGGAGTTGGAACAGGAAAGTTTTCGGGGGCTGAAACTTGCGGTTTGCCCTGACTCAGAGGGTTTGGGGGATGTGGGCAGGGGTCAGCGGGGTAACACCGTGTCTGTTGGGTGGCTGGCTTTAAACCCAACGTCTTGGCTCGGCCGCACGCTGCCTCCTCCTGCAGAGAGGTTTTCTGATGGAAGCACTGTCAAAACTTGGAGCTGCTGTTTAGACAGAGTTTCACTTCCGAGCCTTAACCGTTTAATCGCCCGCTTCCTACGAGAAGCCCTAAATAGATGCCTTAAAAATAACTCCTTCAACACACTTTTACAAACATTTTAACCTTGGTTTTCTCGGCGCCGTGCAAGCCACCTTCCCGTGCCGGAGAACCAGGAGGAGGCTGCGCCACGCAGCGAGCCCGGTGCTTGGCACCCGGGGCCGGCCAAGGAAACTTCCACGGTGTGGGTCAGCGCCGCCAGCGTTTTGTGGCAGTGAAGCAGTTAAAGTGCTCCTCTGGTGTCCTCGCAAGATGAAAACTATTTTAGTCCCATGACAGGAGCACTCTGGGAGCCGAGCGCTCCGCTTCGTTAAAAATGGAGGCCGGCCGCAGGCTCAGGAAGGCGACTCGGCAGCTCAGACTTCCCATGTGCACAGCATGTCGGAAGGGAAGAATCCTGTTTGAATCCTGTTTGAATCCTGTTTGCACCAACCTCCCCCAAAATCCCGTAAAACCCTGCCACCAGCCCATTTGTGTCGCCCCATTCCTATTTCTCGAGGAGGACTTGGAGACGTGCGGGCTGTCCCTGCGGCGTGGGCTCCATCCCTCAGCCTCCCCTGCTACCACGACCTTCACCGGTCCCACCAACACCATCCCCACCATACAAATAACTCCTTTTTCCCCCCTTTTTATTTTTCCCTCCCCCCTTTTTCCCAGCAGCGTCACAACTTGTGGCTTCCTTCTTGCTGCAGTAGTGTTGTAGCTGCTGATTAATGCGGCAGCTCCTGCTGCGACCTGGCATAATGTGGGTTGCATTTTGGAGGTTTTGGCGATGGAGGAGCGTTGGTTCACGTCCTGGCCAGGCACACGAGGAGCAGCATGGAAGTACCGCAGTGCCCATCGCTTGTCAGACCCCTGTGAAGGCCCTGAAGTAGCTCTAGCAATGGTTTTCAGTGGGCTACTAATTAGAAAAGCGTTGGACTAATAGGATGAGCTATAATTAGCAAGACCTGCCCTCTAGATGGCTAATCAGGGCCCGCACGCAGTTGCATATCCATTCATTAACTTTCCATATCTGCAATTCCGTAGCGATGCGTTGAACCTATTGGAACCTTTCGGGGTGCTGAAAATAGTAAAGCAAACGAGTCGAACGGGGCGGGATCTCCCAGCTTTTGGGACAAGATGACCTCTGAGCTCGCCGGAGCTCCTTTGGTGGAGGTGACCGACCACAGGCGGAGCGTGCCGGGGACAGTGATCCTTTGGCATCTCCTCCCCGTCCGGCAGGGAGGAGGAGGAGGAGAAGTCGGTGAGCTGTTGTCCTGCCCGCTGGACAAAAGAAAATAGCTCTGCACAACTTTCTGAGGAGGGAAATGACTCAGAGTTCTTGGTGGCTTAGCTAGAAATAAGAGGCCGAGCTTCCAAGGAGTCGTCTTGGCAGCCGGTGTGCATCAATTACAGTGCTCCACCTCCAGCCCAACGCTGCTGCCCCGTGCCGACACCGGCTTCGTGTCGGTGTGCGTGGTGCAGGGCTCGCTGCTGGCATCGTGGCTCCTGTCGTGGTGTCTGCTCTGTGCTGGGTGCTGATGGACCTCCTGCTGCAGGCACAGGTTGCTGCTGGCCCTGTTTTGTGGTGAAATGAGCTGGTTTTACTGTGCCGGTGTGTGCGCAGGCTCTGTTTCTTCCCTCCGTTTCCTAGCGAGGGAAGAACAAGGTGCGAATGTCATGTGCTGTATGTGCAGGGTGATAAAAAAGGTTTCTGCAGGGCATAAGCAAGTGTGGGCCAGCAGGGCTTGGTCTGGAGTAAAAAAGCAGACAGCATGTGAGCATCATCTGTGTGAGGATGTTTTTTGTATGCTCTCCTGTAGGAGCAAAACTTGGCTAAGAAGTCCTTTCCTCTCTGCTTCTCTGCTTTATGTTGGACTTCATGGCAGCTTCTGCAGGGACCTGGGATGTGTCCTCAGGTCCAACCACGAACAGGGGACAGCTGACTTGGTCTGCGTTATGGGGGACCCCATAACCCCACCAAAACCTCCTTAGAAATAAATGCAAAGGAGCGTTGCCTTCATGTCATGTCATGGCTATTCACTGCATAATCTCATTGCACAAACCAAAAACTAGCTTTGCTGTTGGGTGCTGGATGGAAGAGGTGAGAGGAAAGATCTCAAGGACAAGGAGGAGGACCTGGAGCTGCCTCGAGCTGGGAGCTCGAGTACAGAGGCTCCTCAAGAAATTCACTCAAGCTACAAAGCTCTTCTGCCATCAGCAGCGTCGTGGCATTGAGCCACAGTAGCCTAAACCGCTGGACAAACACTGCCTTGTTTGCCGCATCTCGCTGCGTCGCAGCTATTAAAATGCTGGTCCAGGGGCCTGCTGGCGTGTTGGGCAAATGAAAAGCTGAAAGCAGCTGAAAACCTTTATGAAATGAGACGTTTATTTTTGTCAGCGTTTGTCTGTATAGCAGCGTGCCTTCTGAGGTCATGCCACAGTCGGTTTGGGGAAGAGTAAATAAGTTTCCTTCGGGAGATGCGTCTTCAAGTGGTGCTCCCCTGCCTGCGTGCTTGGCCCTGTGCTGGCCTGGGGCTGCCTGGAGGCTCACCCCATGGGAATGATGTTGGAGCAGTATTTGGGGACAGGGATGTCCTCCCCTAGCCAGGGAAACAGTCAGTTAGAACGGGGGATGTTGGTTCCTGGGGTGTCTGGGGCAAACCAGGGGTACCAAGAAGCGGTTGGCTTCCCCTGGGAAGAAGCAAAGAGTAAAGAAATACAGAGCAAGAAAAGCAGTCATGGAAATACTTCTCTGTGTGCTTTTTGTTTCTAATCCCAAAGCATTGGAACATGAGCCTGACTTGCAATTCCTTTCCAGTTCAAGTAATAGGATGTAAAAGATGTGGTCTCATCACCTTTCACACAGGCAGTGGAGTTTTAGGACTGCTGTCTCATGAGCGGGTGTGCTTCGGATGAAGGCGGTGGGCATGTCACCAGGGAGACTAAAGGAGTACTAAACTACTTGTCTTTTCCCTCAGGACCCTCTGCGCAGTCAATTTCAGCCACTCGGCCTGGACAGGACCCCAGGTGGAACCCATGAACTTCGCTGACGGGTAGGAGTTGTGGGCGGGTGGTGGAACTGTGCTGCCGGGTGTTTTTTTTTTTCTACCTCTGCTCCTGCCTCGTCCAGGATGGCAGAGCTCAGATGCTAAACTTGGACCTGGATTTGGTCCCCGTGCCTTAACCAAACGTTGCCTTTCACTTAGCGTTTAATCAACGCTCCAAAGTACGTAAATCTCCGCAGCTTGCTAATGGGCAAACAAAGAAGTTTCGCTTCCTTTTAGCTGGGCATTCACAGCAGCTGCACGGTATTTTCAGTCTTGAACAAGAAGAGAAGCAAACACAAGCGTACCGAAATTCTTCCCTTGAGACTCCTGTAGATTTTCATCATTTGTGCAGCCCCCAGAAGAAAAATGGTGAATGGAAATGAAGTTTCTGCCGCTAGCTTGTAGCTCTGGCAGTGATCTAATGGCGTACTTGAAGTAACGCAGTAGACAGCTCTCTGGAGCAACTGTCCTGTGATGGTGCTCACCCATCTCACCGTGTTGTCAAAGGAAGCATTTTAGAAATAGTAATTTATAGGATTTGTCCAATGGTTGTCTTTGTTTTGTTTTTTCCTCTCTAAAAGACATATTGTCAAGGCTCTTGTGATCAGCATTAAGCATTTCTGGTCCTTGCTTCTTTTTTTTTTTTTGTTTTTTTTTTTTTTTTCCTAGTGTAGGTGTTGATGTTTCTGCTGGTAGATTTACTGATTACTTCATTTTCTATTTGTAAATAGTCAGCTTCAGAACTGAGCCAGAGCCCAAACTTGTGCATAGTAGAGCCACCTTTCATGAGACCCAAATGAAATCATAAAAACATCCTCCTTAATGACATCAGTCAGTGGTGAAGGAGTGGGAGTAGCAGTGAGAGTAGTTGTATCACTCTCACACTTTGACGTATTCACCACAGTTGTGGAAATTTCTTAATCTGCACTCTTGATCAGTGACTTAAAGCACCTGAAATGCAGCTCTGTGAAGTTGTAGCCATGTGTGCATAAATACTATCTTATTTTGCCAGTTCAGCTTGTTACCCAAATACTGCTGCTCTGAACCCTTATCGAAACTCGTGCTAACTGCTGTTCTGCACTGAGGAATCTCGGTGATTTCTCTTTTTTTTTTTTTTTTTTTTTTTTTTGGTAATACAAAGCCCAGACATAGTCATTAGCAGACTTCCTGCCCAGTAGTTTCTAGACAAAAATAGATCCATAAAACTTGGGGGAGAATTCAGGTCAAACAAATCCCTCAAGTAGTGGCTGCTAGTAGTACCCTCTAAATAAATGCCTTTACACCCAAAGCAGTGGCCCTTAGAATTGATATAACATCCAAAATCTTTTCAGAAGAATTAGGCTAGTGGTTGGAAAAGAATTAAATTCTTTAAGTCGCTCAGATCTTTCTTTTAGTGCCCAGTCCTTTGTATTCATTTATACCAATTCCCTCTATGGTTGGGCTGCGGCTGTGTTAAATAATTAATATTGGGTTGAATGAATCCGGAGTGAGGCCCTGCTCGGGCAGGGTGATGCTGCAGCCCGTTGGGATGGTCTGTGCACACAGAGCCTCTCCTCCTTTAAGTTTTTTAAGACACAGAGGAGCGAGGAATCGCCCGTGTTACAATACGCACAGCATGCGGTGCTGGAAAAGCTGATTGTTGTTGTGACGGGGTATTTAACGATGCTAATTTTGCTGTTCTTGCATAAAATAAATGAACCAACCTAGATCCCTTCTTTAATAAGAAGCATACGTGAAATGGGGGGGTGACTTGATTGCAATCTACAGTGCTGTTACTTAATATTTAAATGAAATTTAAAATCGAATTGTAGTCCTCTAAGCAGTAGGTTTTTATTTCTGAGTCAAAATAAACACGGGATAAACAGTTTTTAATTATTAGCTAGTATCTGCGAGGGGCTGACGTGAATGGAGAATCCACACGGCAAAGGGAGGCAGCATCCTACCTGCCAAGCTGCACCAGGCCACGTGCTGCTGCCTTTTAAACAAAATGATTTTGATTCCGTCCTTTTTGCTTCAGCCGAATTCCCTGGGGGTGACAATGAACCCCCTCGTTGCTGGAAGCCTTGCAGCTCTGAATCGCGATGGCAGAGCGTGAGGAGAGCTGGTACCACCTCACCGTGCTGCCGGGGCGCCCGCATCCCCGCGGCGGGGCCGTGAAATATGGCTTGGAGGGCTGGGTGCTCTCAGGAGAGAAGAGCACCACCAGTAAAAGAGGCTTAGGAGAAACGCCTGTTCGCTTTATGCAAGATTTTAAAAAAAAAAAAAAAGCATTTTTTTTCCTAAGATCACTCTGACAGTGCTTCTGTGAGGTTCTCACAGAATTCTAGCAAATTAGATTGACTTTTACGGGCCGTAGCTATTAGATGTTTAATATAATCTATATGGCACATTGAGCTTTCTGTTAGGAATTGTGACCACTTCTCCGATGCACACGGCGCTTAGGTAATGATTAGAGTGCAGGTTTCCTTCACAAACGGAGCCAAACCTTGCATTAATAGCGATTTTCTTTGTAAGGCGAGTTGACACAAAAGCGATGGAAGGCAGACTGGTGACTCCTTGTGCAGTGCGACTCCAGCTTCCAAAGTCTCTTTTCTGGCCAAAACCAGAGCTTAACATTTGTGGTGCTCGGAGCTTCAGCGTGCTCCTACAGATGTTTGTCTGTTAATTTTGGTAAATATTTAGTCAAACGAGGGCTGAGCTGCTTCCTACTGCGCTGCGGGCACAGCGCTGGGGCTGGCTGGCGCCGCTGCTCCTTGGGGTGACAACAAAGCCAGCTCCTGCAGGCCCAGGGTGTCGGAGGGACCCTTGGGACCCCCACACCCCGAGTCCCAGCTGTTCTCCCTCAATAATCTGTCAGGCCAGTGCCCCTGAGATGCTTTTCTTCTGGAGCCTGTGGGCAAGCCGCTGCCGTGCCGCCGGCCCCTCGCCAGCCAGAAGTGCTCCCTGCCACGCTGCACGATGCCTCGCACCCTGGCACGCAGGAAACTTTTGTGGGCTCCTTCTCCTTTTAACCACAAGTACTGAGCAGCCCTCAGCAAGGTCACTTATCTTCCCCCGCACGCTCGCAGCGAGGGGAAACGATAATCATGACAGAAAAGGGAGGAGGGGGGAGGGTGTCAGGGCTGCCGTGCCCGGGAGGTGCTGCCGGGCCCCCTGTGCGTGAGCACACGCGGCTCAGCCGGCACGGGAAGGGTTAAGGGCTGCCATTTTGTTATGTAACACCCTTAATGGACATATCGGTGAATGGCACCAAAATGGCAGGGCTTAACCCTTGGTGGGCTGCCGTGCTCGGCCGGCCCCGGGGCTGCCAGCAGGCCCAGGGCGTGCTGTGGGTGCTCTGAGGGCGCTGGGCGCCCTCCTGCCCCTCGCCCCGTTTTGAGGGGACCTGGGCAGCAGCTGCCCTGTTTGTGGGGGACGTGCTGTGGGGAGCATGGTGGGCACAGCCAGGGGATCCACCTGCATCGCCTCAGCTCCCTCAGCAAAGGGACAGGCTCTGAGGTGCCCAGGGGAGCTCAGGTGTGGGCCTTGTGCTGTTATTGCTATTATTTTTTGACCCCTCTGTTATCATCCTTCCCCTACTGCATTAATTCTTTTCTTTTAAAGTCAGTTCTTAATTTGGATATCCGAAGTGTATTTCTCTAAAAATTCATACAACAAGGTCACGAGCTCCTGTGCGTGCACATGTATGCACATTAATACACGTGCAGACATGAACACCTTCACACAGCGGTACACACACAATCATTTTTAACAGCTGTGTCAAGGAGATCTCACTTCTAGCTTCGTTATCAATGAGTATGTAGGGGAAAAAAAAAACATGCTTATGACATAATTAAGCTCAGTTGAAACAACTTCTTACAGGAACTTTGCTGCATGCTGCTAGGAGAAATTAATTGGTGGGCATGGTGGGGAGGGGGTGTGCGGGTGGTCCGGGCGGCCGCACTTGCCAGAGGCAGTGCTGGGTCCAAGCGACTGCTGAGCCAGAAACTTTGTGAAACTTTGTGATCAGCTGCATTTAGGGAATATCCAAAGCCATCTCTGACTTCTTTTCACTCAGGGGCATTGACTTGGATGCGTCTTAACCTCCCCGTTTCCTCTTCTGTAACCTTGCTTCTTTTTTTTTTTTCTCCTTTCCTTTCACTGTAAAAGTTTCCAGATCATGCTGGGAAAGAGGGTTGTTGATCTTTGTTTTTGGCTACCGAAAAGGGTGAATATCGCGTAGCCGGACAGGTCCGTGTGCGGCTGCTGTGGGATTCGAGCTCGTCTGCAACTGGTCTGTGCTGAGCCCATATCTGCTGCTGGTGCTCACCAGCAGTGTTGATTCTAGCAAAGCCTCAGGATGTAATTTTAACTCCAGCCCTTTTTATTTCATGCTACCAAGTTGAGCTAAATAGTAGGGGAAGAAAAAAAGTGAGCATAAGTGCTTTCCTGTGAAGGAATTACTTGAAGTTTGTATGAGGAAGTTATAAATCATGAATGGGAGTGGAGAAAGGAGGCGATACGGATAACTGAGTGTGATGCAGGGAAAAGTGGAAGTGTACATTACAAACAGCAAGCAAAGCGTGCTTTTTCTTTCCTTTTTTTTTTTTTTTCCTTTTAATTGTGGTTTCGTCTCCATGCACGGTGTCAGCGTTCCCTGTGTGTGCTTGTGCTCCAAACCTGTTCCGGCTGCTCCCCGGTTGCCTGGAGGTGCCCTGATGGGGCAGAGCCGGGTGAGCCAGGCACGGCTTCTGCAGCTGTTTGGGTTTATTCCGGGCTGGATTGCACATCTGGAAAAATCAGTACGGAGTAATTAATTTCCCAAGTCCCAAACTGGAACTTTCTGATGTTTTCCCCGTTCTGTAACTTTTCCGGCAGAGGCAAAAACAAGCGAGCAGGTGACGGTGCAGGAGCTCCTAGCCCCTGGCACCGTGTGCGATGCTCCCCAGGCTGGCAGACCTGTGAACTCCAAGGAGGTTTGGGTTTTTCCTGTTGGCAGAGTGCTCAAAGGGCAGCGGAACAGCACGGAGGACTTAATTTCTTGATGAGACTTTGGGCTGATCAGGTGTAATTGTGTGGCCTGCAGTCCGAGGAGTTTACAGTGTTTTATGTTGCTCACTAAACTGCCTTTTGAATTGATCATAGTGGTTAATCTGTTACAGCGACGGCACTTAAAGCTGAGCATTTGCTGCTTAGGTCCTGGGCGCTCCGCCCCAAGCTATGCTGTTCCTTGTAATAAAAAGCAGAACCATCCATAAAAACTTAAAATTTACTGCATAGCCCTGACTTACTCTTCCTTCTTTAAAATAAAGGTACAGGCGAGTTGAACCAGAGCTGTTTACTCTTCACGTTGGTCCTGTTGCTGTTAGTGGTGGAGGAGCAAGAATGGGGATTTAGAGAATAGCTTCAAAACTGCTGTGTTATCCTTGAAAGAGCCTGGGTATTTTTGAAACATCCAGCTGATTTATTCCCATCTGGTGGAATCAATTGGTGAGATGTGATCTCAATAAATTCAGTGGACTTGCTGGAACATGGCAGAGAATACAGGCTTTGAGTGCACAGATCCATTCCACCTTCTTTTTTTTTTTCCCTCTTGGTTAAAGTTGTGAAATCTAAACACAAACTCTGTTGTGCTTCGGGACTTGCCCTTTTTGTCTGTGGGAGTTAGGAGGGGCTCTGCGTCTTCCCCCACCCCAACAGACAGTTTCCGTCTGGGAGTGGAGAGAGGAATTTGTAGGAGCCAAGGTACTGGGGGTACTGGTGAGGTGCTGCTTCGCAGTGGTGGTAAAGGCTCATCTGATGGCTGGCGTGCCATCAAACCTGCTGGGGATGATGCCAGATCTGCCCTCAGGAGGGAATTATCTCCCCACCTCAGCTGGGGTTTCTCTAACCCCCTTGTGTTGTATAAGGAGCAGCTCACATCCTTTTGGGATGTCCCTGCTGGTGCTGGTGCCCTCTTCCTCCTCCTCTTCTCCCAGGGCAGGCTTCTGGTTTCAGTCTTCTCCTTCAGGTCCTGAGTTTAGGCTGGTTTGGGAAGCGCTTTGTAGTTGGCCACTGTGTGAAATCCATCCTGCAGAAGACTTGCTGAACTGACCTACTTCAGTGGTGCAGGAGATGAGGCCCGGTAACACAGGTGCTTCCCATAAAAGCCTCTGACACTACCAGTTTCCCTCTCTTTCCCTGAAAAAGGAGGGAGAACGACCTTTTTAAGAAATCCTCCTCATTATTTTTGTCCTTTTTCTCCTCTCCTTCTCCCAATGCTACACTTATTTTCCTGTAGGTCTCTCCGCATGTGCATCCATATCAGCAAACTTTTCTAGTACCATTTCCCAAAAGGGTTAAAGCCACTATTTTAGGGCTCATCTACAATAAATACAACTTAATCAGTATTGCAGGGGTAGGGGAACCGTGGAAACAGATCTTTCTGTGACAGTGTGTATAAACCTTGAGCCTGCACCTGCATTCTTCGGGTTTAGCTGTAAAATCTTGGTGTAATCTAGTCCCAAGGTCTCTCTGGTAACGCAGGTCTGCACAACGTGCTGTTTCCCTTGTGCTACAAATACTCTTCTCCCTAGCAATTGCTGTTCCAGTTGCTGCCTTCCAGCCCACGTTGTTGTGACAAAAATGCTGTGCTGTTAACAAAAACTTGGGCTGAGTTTTGGTTTGCAGAAAAGTTACCGTAGCAGCAGCAGCACCGTTGCTCCAAGGAGAACTGACCCTGTGAGCCTCCTGACAGCCAGTACTGAACACACGAGGAGGATGAAACCTTTTCCAGCTCAAAGTTTGGGTTAACTATCTGGTAAGGGAGCGATGATGATGTTCCAAGAACAAGTGGCTGCTTCTCTTTTGGGAAGGAATTGCAGGGTGCCAGGTAGTGCTGCAAAAAGAAATGGGTTTAATTAACTGCTCGCAGGTGATGCAGAATTTCCAATGTCCGGCCTTGTGCCGGCTCTCCTGGAGCTGGAGATGGGGGAGACCTGAGCCAGTGGAAGCTGCAGGGCTTGGCCATCAGCAAGGCTGTCTGCCACCGGGCTGTGTCACGTCGTGGAGAATCTGTAGTAGGAAAGGGTTTGTTGGGAAGGTGCATCCTGCGTTTTCATCAAGGCTGACCTGTGTGAGGAGTTACACACAGAGGGTTTGCACCTAGAAATGCTGAGTGGGTTGCCCAGTGTCTGCCTCTCTGTTGCAATTGTTCATTACCTGGTTTTCTGCTGCTGCTATGATTTTGGCTGTGTAATATTTCTTACATAAATTCACTGCAAATGCAAGATTTAGACTGTTCCCATTGCCTGTGATGTTAGTGCAGGTAAGAGAGATGGAGGTAGGAGTGTGCAGAGTTCTGCCTGGCAGCTCTGCCTGTGGTCTGGTGCGAAATATCCAACCGTAGCTCAAAGTACTGCTTCTCCCCAACCCAATCAAAAATGGGGATAACGAAGTAGCAGCAATTACATCTTATTAAATGCCTTTAAAACTTGGGGCCTGAGTCCCTGAAGGACAGAGGCACAGGCTGCTGTAGCCATCGGATCAGCGCAGGCTTTGGGAGTGGTGCTGCTCATCCATGCGAGACTGCAAAATATGAAGGTGCTGAAAATGACCCCAGGTCGGGCATCTTTTTATTTTTTATTTTAGAGGAGGTTTCCTACCGACTAAGCAGTCGTGCTCCTGGAAAGTCTCTGCGATCAGTGGCTAATCTCAGTATATGTGAGCTGGCTGCTAGCAGGCTGGGCAGCCCGTTGCTTTAGCTCTGGGGTCTGGTGCGTTCGCAGCGAGTTAATGGGAGCAATTTCTGTGATTCCTGGTCGGGTTGTTGGGTTGCTCGTTCAGAGCGAGGAGCAATCGCCTTGCTGCCTTATTGTCAGCAGAGGCACTTAGAGCAAGGGGCTGGCTGCACTTCCAGCTGTGCTCTCGAGGTGCTGAGCCCCGCGTGGGGTTTGGGAGCCCTGGGTGCTGCTGGCTGCCTCTCGTGTGCTGCATTTACCTCTCAAAAACACCAAAATCAGCTCAGCTTCAGCACAGCACACTTTCCTTTCCCTGCTGTGAGTTCAGGCACGGTCGGGCTGGCACAGCAGATCAGCTGAGCGGAGCTGCTCCGTGCATTGACTGATTGTCATCTTTTCTTTTTTCCTTTAAAAAAAAAAAAAAAATAGAAAACAACACAAAAATTCTTTGTACAACACCACACGGAGAAACTTGCGGTCACTTGCACAGGGCTTACACCACCAAAACTGCGATTTCACCTAACGCTTTATGATATTGTTGAATAACGGGGGGCTGGAAGGAGGGAGGGGGGGGTGAGCAGAGGTTAATTACGTTGCATAATTATGTTAATCTCCCAGCGCTAAAAACATTTCAAAGACTTTGTCCAACTATTGTGCATCGGCCTTGCTCTTGAAATCTAGTTTAAGGGGAGGGGAAGGGGGGGGGGGGGGGGAATGATCTGGGATGGGAGGAATTCCTAAAATTAATTAATTGGGAATGCAAGGGGGAGGAGGGGGGGGGGGTGCTCCCCCTTTTTCCCCCATGCTACCTCCTTGGTGCCTTGAGCGGAGGAGCATGGAGGAGGAGGAGGAGGAGGAGGAGCGGGGATGCTGCGGGCGCCGGCGGGTGCCGGCCGGGCGGCGGGGTTAACCCCGCTGCGGGTTGCCTGCCGCCGGCTCAGACTGGTTTCTGGAAAGTGCTTTGTCTCGCAGGCTGCATCCTGGGAAGGGTCATGTGGAGCCCAGTGATGTCATGGGATCAAAGCCTGACTCAGCTCCGCGTCCGAGGGGTGTCCGCAGGTACCGAAGTGCCGGCTGCCATGGCGCAGCCCGCCCGGAGCCGGGCTCCCCGCGCCGCTGGCAGGCGAGGAGTTAAGCGTGGTCCCCCCCAACCCAGCCTTCCTCTCGCCAGGAGGGGAGAAAGTCTTCAACTTGAGCGGTTTTATTACAATGGCAGTGCCGTAGCGCCTGGTGGCAGGCTGTCAAGAAACATGGAAGCCTCTCTCCACGCAGGGTGTGGTGGTCCCGTCTCCCCGTAACGCCCGCTTCCCGAAACTCGCAGCCGGGCTTGGGTCCTAGGAGAGACGTGGCAGCGGTCCCAGGGAGATCCTAATCTCGAATTTTGTAATTACGGTTATTTGCATGTGAGGCAAATACATTCGTTCTTCCTGCTTTTTGGTAGCGGTCCAAACTTTTTTTAACGTGTGTGTAAGGAGGGGGGGGCGTAGGGGTTGTGTGTTCTCCCGTGCTCTGGTGCAGGCTTTTTTTTTTATTATTATTATTATTATTCTTCCTGCTTCTGGTTTATACTCGGAGGGGTCTGTGTGTGTTTTCTTGTTTGGCTTTTTTGTTTGTTTGTTTTTGCTTAACATGAAAAGCTCAAGTACGGTGATGCTGGGTGCTTAATAGCTTCAGCCTGAGATGTATGTTGAAGATAGGGCAAGTGAGCGCACCAGCAGAACTTTTATTGCTCTTTCTGAACTTCTTTTTGCAGTAACCGATGTACTTTGCCCTGTTTTGAAGTTAAGGTGTTTTGTCCCACTTACTTTTTTCCAATGTACTTAACTCGTTGTGTCTCCTCTCTCCCCAGAGCCTCACAATGACAGAGGAAGCATGCAGGACACGAAGTCAGAAACGAGCCTTAGAACGTGAGGTAACGCATAACGATGTGGACAGTAAAAAACTAAAAATGGAGAAAGGACTATTAGGAACTGATATAACTGCGGAAGGCGACATGAAAATAAAAACAGATCCCGGAGCTGGAAAAGTGCAAGGATTATTAAAAAGCGGAGAGGTGAAAGCAACCATTAAAGTGGAGGTTCAGACGGGAGATGAGCCTGTGGACATGAGTACTTCAAAAAGGTGAGTTGTGACCTGCTGCTGCACTTGTGCAGTAGCACTGGGGATACCTGCACAGGAAAAGGTGGTCAGATGGCACTGGGAAGAAGTTCCTCGTGTCTTAAAGGTAGCAGGAATCAAAATCTTCAGTGTAAGTCACAGCTCCGGCTCTTGGTGTGACATTCAACAGCTACTTCAGTGTAACTTCCCTCCTGATTTTTATTACACGAGCTCTGACGGCAGTGGCAGCTGTGGTGAGCAGCTGAGTAAAGAAATGTAGTCTTGAATAGAAAAATGTACAGGTTAGAAAGAGAACGCACTTTCAGCTGCTGATTGAGATTTAGGTGAGGAAGAAGGTTGTGTTTTTTTAATTGAGCCGTGATATAGGGAAAAATAATAGATGGTAATTGCCCAAACAGAGGAGTTTTAATTGCGACTTGATTCTTCCTGACAGAGTGTGTATGGATAAGTCTGACATTCTCTTTAGAGTAATTGGTGGATTTTGACACTGGAAATACTGTGAAAAGACATCACCCATCTGCAGCAGTTCTTTGTAGGACGGGTTCTTAGCACTTTTTTGAAGGTCCAGCCTCCTTAAGATGTCTGAATTCCGACATCTGAAAGCATGAATTCAAAGTTGCTGATCACTTTGGAGAATCTTATTACAAAAACGTAAGATGTTTCCTTTGACTTGGATTTGAGATATACAAATGAATCGCGTGGTTCTGACACGCAGATGAAAGGGCATCGCTTTAAAGGCAGATTCCAAGTCTTCCGCCGTATTTCTAACCCAGATTCCATCTGTACCAGGATAAAAACTCTGCCACCCTGAAGACCTTACTTTATTTTTAGTGCAGAAAGATCCAGCATGTTGAAGGGGAAGTCAGAAGCCTCGTTTATTCCCCACTCTGCCACTGGCTGATGTCGGAGTGGTAATACCTAAGAACTGAGGCTTGTCTGTGCGAAATGGGTTAAACAGTTCTCAGGGTGATAAATCTGTATCTGCTTGGATGTGAGCTATTACAGCAGTGCAGATTTGAGGTGAGAAGCTGAAAACATGAGATTCTTATCAACTGCACAGGAGTTATTGGGAGGAGGGGTGCTTATGAGTGCTACTGGGAAAATTGGTATCTTCGATGTTTAATGGCAGTTCAGCTGTGAACTTTTCCCGACTTCTGATGCCTGAGAAGTAGCGCAGATCGCAAGAGCCTGGTAGCTTTATTCAAATATTGCTTCGGTATCTGTAAAACAAGACCTTTCCCATCGGCTTAATTGAGGCAAAGTGAGGGTTTTCAGCTTTCTGCAGAAACCTTCTGCAAAAGGGACGATTTCTGCGAGCTGCTGAAGTTGATGGTTAGGAGGTACTCACGTCTTGCCCAGGAAAAGTTGACGGGGATGGTAGATGACTTGCACGTCAAGCAGTTGTGTTGTGCTGGCTAGGAGTAATCTCTTCAGGTATCTTTTGGCTTAATCACTAACTGCTCATTAGCACAAGTATGCATACTGTGATTTCTGAAGAATATCTAAAAAGATTGCTCATACCAAAAAGCTAATAAATTGGAACCAGGTATCCTTTCTCTTTTGTTGTACTACTTGCCCCCACACGCATGTGCTCTTTGTGATTTTATGTTTTTGAAATGCGTGCCAGTGTTTATGCTCTGTTTGTGTGCTGCAAGGCGCACAAACAGGATGATGAACAAGGAGCTGTACACTTAACTTCCCAGAGAGCATCTGGAACAATAACACCTATTGAGATGAGATGAGAGAACATCCTCTTTCCGTACAGCCTTCTCGTTTCAGGTGGTAATAGGATATTGTTGTATTTAGTTTCAGCAAGAAGGGAGAGGAGGCTTCCCCATACAAAAAATATGCTCACGTAAGGAGGCAGTCTGATCCCAAGTCCGCTGAAGTTAATCATAATAAATATAATTAAGAATTTGGTGAGGTTTCAGGTAAGCCCTTTGGATGCTGTTTGTAAGTTGGAGCACCATTCATAACCTCTATTCATACAGTGCTCTTAATAGAGAGGGGTTAAACCCTGCGTCTTCCCATATGGCAAAGAGTGAGCCTGAACGGTTCTGCGAACTTCTGGAAGCAGCACAGCAGCTCCTGAGCCTTTGGGCTCGGCTCCTGCATCCTGGTGATGCCGTGCTCCGTGCCGGGAGCGCTGCCGACCAGCCTCGGGATGCAAACACCACCCCGGGAATGCAATCCGAGTCTGAAGATGCCTTTGATATAGAGGAAACTTGTCTCTGGATGAATCTGATCCCTTGCATGTATAAGAGTACAGTTGGCAATTGTGGGGAAGGGAAAAAAAAAAAAATCCCTTATGAAATTAAGTGAGGGACTTACCTTCCAGACCTTTGATCTTCAGAGGAATTCAGCTTGCAGCTTTCATAATACCCGTGTTTTTAAAGCAACTGAGCTGATTTTCTGGGGAGATGAATAAAGGCTGTTGCTTAAAATGACTGAACTACTACAGACTTCTTGGTTGGGTAAATTCATGCTTCGTGATGTATGGTGTTTTGGCTTTTAAACTTCCTTAATGCTTTTAGAACTGAAAACATAATATTTTCCTTGGAAAAGGTGGCCCAGCAATAATCACAGTTTAGCTGACGTAAAGCTGATTGAATGGATTATCTTTCTGAAATCAGTTGATTTTACAAAATTTGAAATATAGCCCTGGCAATATCTGCACGTTAAACTTGAAAAATGCATTTCTCTTAATTTTTTTTCCTAAACCTTGAAGTTAAATTTAAAAATAGGAGCTGGTTTGAGCACATTTTCTGATGCCAGAAGAAACAGAAGAAAGTCTGTAGTGGTGGAAGTCTTTGATGAGAGGTCACCCAAGGCCAAACCAAAATCTTGCTCCTCTGCACGGCGTTTTTGCAGCGCTGGGAGCTAGCTATGCTGGCGTGTAATTAAGCTGGACCCACTGCAAAGGAGGAATGGGAGGAAAGAAAGAGTCGTCCCCTTTTGATAAGAACACGTACCCTTTGCAGTGGGATGGTAAAATCGTGTCATGTGTGAATCGCTTTGCTTTTGAAATACGCTGATCTGCGTCACTACGGGTGCTAGAGGGAACGTTTGTGTCCAAGCTGGTTGAGTTGTACCCTCTGACTGCTCCTCCAAGCTCTGCTTTCCCTTTCCTCTCTTCATCACTCCGTTCTTTCCTTCCCCCTAAGCACAGAAGTCTCCTACCAACGCTCACCCTGAGTTCAACATCAGTTGTTTCCAGCTGAGGCTGGCACCTTTTCCTGGAGCCTGCCTTGGATCACCCTGCCTGCTGCATCACGTTGCGTTTGTTGTGCTCCAGGTTCAGTTCCCTTCATCTGTGCTGCTTTGTCTGGCACTTGGCTATGGTGGTGTTTTTGGTGGTGGTTTTTTAGTGGTGTTCCCTGAACCAGACAAAACAAACCAGTTGTGCATGCAGGCCTGGTTAAGCTCACGATTTCTGGTCTACTCATAGAAAGCTTGGGTAGAGACCACGAGTTGTCTTCCCGGGCACGATCTTATCACCTGGCCAGGAGCTGCTGTCCTCAGACGTGTCTACGGGGGCAAAGTCTCCTCTGTGCTGGAGGGGAAGCACCAGGATATCCCAAAACACTGAGGTAACATCTGGCAAAACCTTGCTCATGAGCTGGGATGGGAGCACGGACTGATGAGAACACAACTCAGCCCCATGAGCAGCTCTGTTGAGTTTGGTTGTGCTATCTTAAACCGAATCTTCAAAATGACAGTAAGTCTCCAAATAGGTGACCTCAAAATGGGTTTCATTTCAGAATTGTCAAAGCTGAGACTTCTCAGGGGTACAAGAAGAGGGAGGAGGCAGGACGGTGGTGGTGTTACGGCAGCGATGGTGATATTTTTAATAAAATGTAAATAGAAGAGTTGGCTTCTGGTTTGACCACCGTGAGCTGTACTTCTGCTACGGTGGTTGCGAGGCTGTTTATATCGTTAGCTTCTTTCATGGGAGCACCCAAAAACTGCACGGTGTTGTTAAATAGCTATCCCCAATTCTCACTTTTTGTTGGTAATCTCGGGGTGAACGTCTCCTGCGTAAAGCAAACCGGAAGATTTCTTAGGCAGTTGAACATTTTGCTGTTTTCCTCTATTTATTTGTCAAGTGTTAAATTTGAGTATTAACTACCTCGTCTGCATTAATTGCAGCTTGATCAAAAACAATTTAAAACTGGTTGATAAAAAAATATATATATATATTTTTACAGATTCTGTATCAGACGGGGTCTCAGTTGTTTAAAAAATCATCCACAAATTACTCTATTCGTTGTGTTGTATTACTCACATCAAGCTCGAGTCTGGATTTTCCTTCCAGCAGAAATAGAAGCCTGGCTAAGCCAAAAAGTCTGCATTTGATACGTTTGGTTTATATTCCCCCCAAATTGCTTGCACCCTTCTGTTGTCTCCTGATGTGTGTTACACACAAGTATGAGATACACCCACAGCTCTAAGCTCTCGCCGCTTGAAATTACATGTGAGCTGGCTTGACTTAAGCCACGGCTTGTTTGCTTAAATGAAAACTGCCAGGAGAGATGAGAATGAAGAGTTTGTAGGCATCCCTACAGTTGGTGCTTTCAAGGCAATCTGTCTGAACTCTTTATTTCCTTTAATTTTAGGTCTTGCTGGTTATGATTTGTGTGCTTGGGGAATGCTGCTCTGGAACCTCAGAATAATCACATTCTGCCTCCGTTGTATGGTATAATTAAAAATAACATCGAAGAGAAATTGTTTTGAGATTGTATGAAAGTTGGCCTAGTTGCTGTGCCCTGAATTTTCGTGTTAGGGTTTGGATGCTAAACGGTGCTGCTTTGAAGGGTTTTGAGTTTGGGATTTGTTATTTGTTTTGTTTTTAAGCTGGCCAAATCACATTTAAAACTTCCTAAATGGATGGATTTGCCTCTGAAATTTTACTATGTGTTTAAGCACATCAGAATGCAGTCTGGGTTGGCTGATCAAACTCCCCACTTTACTGGAATTAACTGGGATCGGTGCTAGTGCAGCACCAGTAATGGGCTCCTCTCTGCCCATTAATGGGACTGGAAATAAGGCACGGCCCCGTCCTTCACATCTCCTTCTCAGCTTATGTATGTTGCATCCAATACCCCTTGGTATGTGTTCTACCAAGGGATGCTGTAAAAAAAAAAAAATGATGCCAAAGTTTCTTGGGGAACTTTAATGTTTTATTTTAAATGCAAAGATATTTTGATTAAAATTTAATTTATGTTCAGAGGAAGGGCAGATAAGGAGTGAAGTTTGTTTTGCTTCAGTTTCACACCGCAATTGCTAGATCCATCACAACTTCTTTGATTCCTGTAGATATTATATCTCCAGAAAAAAATTCTCTCTTTTCCCTACTGCATCGCTTGTTCTTTCCTTGTTTGTCTTCCCTCCCTGCCAAGTATTTTTGGATGAGTGTATACAAGAGATTGCTGAATGGACTGAGGCAAAACTGCTGCATATTTGCTAACGTAGATTAAACTTCAGACTAAGTACTAGGTGTGATGCTTCCGTCAGTTACCTACAGACAGACAGAGGATGTTGGCATGCCACAGGATGAGGCTTTGTAGGTCTCTTGCTCTGCAGTGGGGAATTTCGTGATTCAGGTCAGTAGTTCTGTAACTTTAACAACTGAGCATCGCATCGATTTTTTTGTTTATTTATTTATTTGTTTGGAAGAGGGATTGAAAGGGCGTTTTAGAGCACGGATGAGCTCTGGCCTGTAAAAGGCAGCTTATTTTGGTGTAATACTGCTGGATCGGTGTGAACAAACGCACAGGCTGCTTTCTCTGATACTGGAGGTCTGCCATTAATGTGGCGAAGCTCGCTTCAGTGGGCATCCTCTGAGGTAAAACTTCTGCTGGAGCCTGTAGGCCATGGGCATCTCTTTTTCTCTTCCTGGCATTAAGTTTATAACTTTATTTTCCTTGGTCATGTATCATTGAGGCTTCCATCTCAAGGAAGGGGAATCAGTCAGAGAAGTCGAGTCCATGTCAAGATACCTTAGCCCTCGGGTGTATTCTCCTCAAACAGCAGTTGAATTCATCTTTTTCTGCCCCAGCTACGTGGAATCAGACCTGCGAGGCTGGATTCAGCCACCTGACCCCCTTTCCTTCAGATCGCCAACTAAATACACAGCATCCCTGTGGGAAAGCGGCTTTTTTGTTTGGTTTGGGTTTTGTTTGTTTGTTTTTTTCCTGGAGTAGTTGTGTGCTGAATTGCTAGAGGATGCAACAGGATCGAAAGGAGAACTCTTGAATAGCGTGGTGCATCTGTCCTTGTGCCCTGCAGTTTGAAAAGAGGGCATTAGAGGAAGCGTGGCCTTTTTCCTAGGGCACTTAGTGACTTAGGAGGTCTTTGTTGAATCCTTTACACCAACTTTCTTCAAGGTCTCTGGTAAATTGTGTTTTATGGCTGTGGATGCTTAAATAGATGTATGTAGCTGGGCAGCAGTGCTGTTTTCATCTTCTCGCGTAAAGCCCAAGTGATTGAGACAGCAACACTTATGAAAGCTGAAGTGAGAATAATAGAACTATGCCTTTATTTAGCTGAAGGATATGCCTGATGGCTTCAGAGGATAAAGGTCACAGTATCAGGGCAGCTATCCCAAATTATTAACTGCTGGTGGCAGTATTTTTCCTGAAAGTGGTGATATTTCCATTGTCTTTCTTATTTTGAAACATCTGTTTTAAATTTTTTGCTTTACACACAGGCTAACAAAAGAGTAGAGCAAACTCCTTTATAAAGGAAGATTGTTTTGCAGAGTTCTGGTCTACGTTTCTGGAGTTCAGTCTTGTGCCAGCTCATCCGCTATAAAATCGGTCATGCTGCTGAGGATATAAATCCAGTGATGGTGAATACGAGTAGTCTTGTTGCTGGGGTCAGCGTGTCTCGCCTTTAAAAGGCAGGCGGTGGCTCCCCTCTGCAGAAAGGACTTTTCCTCTGTGAGGTCTCGCATCAACAGGCTCAACTCACCCATTGGTGTAGGTAGGTGGGAGATGCTCCTAAATGTGGCTCTGATGCTGTAAGGATTTTATGGAGGTGTAATAGGCTCTGTACCATGTTCATCTCTGCCAGCGGATGGGTCGGTAGTGCTGGTTTCATAGGCTCAGTAGCAGAATTGGAGAGTCAAAGCGAACATCCTCTGTTCTTGGCTTCCTTTGCAGAGGATCTCAAGAGTGATAATCTTGATTTTGTTATATATACTTTTAAACTCCAAATGTGGTTGTTTCTAATCCAGGTTTTGTTAGACCAGCATCTTAGAATGGAGCTGTCAGGAATATCACGACGTGTCTTGCAAAGAGAAATCCTATGGCTTCAGGCAAGCCTTTAGATGAGGTCTCATCTCCTTCTGTTCTGCAGCTGGAGAGTAAAGGATGGGTTTTAATGCAGAGCTGTTATAGCTAAGGCGTTATTTCCTAGTTCCAGATTTCATGTCATGGTCCTACAAGATGCATTTTTTTATTATTACATTTTGGTGTGAAGCAGTGGTATCTTGCCATACAGCACTTTCTTTGAGCATTATTTTCTCCTAAATACAAGTAACGGACGGGCACGCAGCCCCATACAGCTCAGAGGGCTGCTTCTCGAGGCTCTGGTTGCTCCTTACATGGAGGTGCCATTGCCCAGTCCCTCCGAGGGACCTGGGGGACAGCTCACGCGGTGTCAGAGTGTCCCAAGAAGCTGTCTCGGCCAGGCAGGTTGCTCTCCATCCCGGTGCAATCGGCTGCTGGGATGTCTTGGAGCTGCTGGGTGGCCCAAGCTCGCCCTGCTTTCCTCCTGCCCGACCTAGGCACCAGTAATTACTTGATAATCTTTACTTTTTTCTCAGGCACAGTATGCTAATTGCTGATGAACTCAAACCTGATGACATTCCACTTGAGGTGTTTCATCACCTATCAGCACATGTTGTTTAACCAGTTTGGGATTAAGCGCTTTTTTTTTTTTTTCTTTATTTTTTTCTTCTCCCATCCTTGTGGTATCTTGAGAAACTGAGGCACGGGGCCAGCGAGCGTCGTCTTTAACCATCACCTCCCTCGCTGAAAACAAAACGAGGAGGCATCTGTGAGGCAAGAAAGCGACTCCGCCGGGGCTAATTTTGTGGTTTTCTCTCATTTTTTTTCCCCTCAAACACCACCAGGTGACCCTCGGCGTGGTCACCCGGGGCGAGCGGCGAGCCCCCCTGGACGCGGCGTGGCCCCGCGGGCCGGACCCGCTCCATTTTCTCTGCCGGCACCTGAGGCCCGGCCTCACCTCACAAAATGAAGGCCGGGCAGCACCGGCTGGGACCGGCCGTTGCCATGGTTTTTGCCGTGGCGGGTCACGTGCCCGTTGCCTCACGTGACCCAACGGTGGCCCCGCTCCCCGCAGGACCGGAGCTCGCCCGCGGCGCCCGCTGGGGGTCCCGGGGGTGCCGGGTGCCCCCCGGAGCGGGCTCGGACCCCGTGGTGGGGAGCGCAGCGAGGCCGGGGCCTCCCCATGAGTTGGGCTGAGCGCCAGCCCCACGGAGGCAGGGGGTTGTTTGTAAAAATGGGTCCGGAGTTGGCAAAACCGACACCAGAATGGCCACGTTGGCATCCGTGAGGTGTCACCGAGTGGCCCCGTGTGACACGGTGGCGTGGGGAGACCCCTGGCTCTGTCACTGCTGCTTGACCGAGGGTGCAAGGAGCCTCCAAAAAGCATCGCTGAATGTCACGTCTGCGGCTGAATAAAGTCCTTCAGTGCTGTGTTTGGGTTGTGATCGTGCAGATTCCCTCCACGTGGGCTGGTCAAAGCAGGGAGCAGGCAGAAAGGTCCCTTGGGGTTTGGAAACGGGCATGGTTTGGGGTGCAGAGCCGTCCATCCGCTCAAATCCCGCACGTACGGGGGTCTCGGCTTGCTGCCTGACCCCTGCTGCTTGGGAGGGACTGAGCCTGAAGGCTGGAGGAGTGAAGGCGAGCGTCCCTGCTCCATTTCCATCCCAGCCCCTCGCTCACACTGAGCCCCAGCTGTCGTCTGAGAAGGGCTCAGCAGCGAGAGGCTCCCTGTCCCCGTGCCATCCCTGTCCCTGTGCCGTCCCTGTCCCCGTGCCGTCCCCGCTCGCCACCGCCGGGAGAAACTTGCAGCGCTGGCTGCAGCTGGGTCTGGGCCAGTTACGGCCCGGCCGAGAGCCACAGGAGCCAGTTTGGTGCCTGGAGATGCAGGAAAAAGCTGGAAATGTTTCACCTGTGCCACTGCTACTTCTGAAACCGCCTCAGAGTTTAAACGATTGGGGTTTCCTGGCTCGCTGTGCCCTCTAGAGGACACTTCTACCTTCTGCTGTGTTCTTTCACTAAGACAGAAATCACATTTTAAAAGCTGCTTTTTATTTTTTTCAGTGTTCTGAACTGTTTTTTTTGTATCCAAAGTACTGTTTGATGTGCCATGAGTGAATTACTGGAGGTGTGTTTTACAGGGCTTATGGGGATGCACAGCTTCTTGGTGATGTTAATGATGCAAAGGGAATTCACACTAAGTTAATCCTTATTATCCTTATTAATTATTTGGTTCTTAAGATATGTGGGGTATCAGTTAAATCTAGGAACTGTTGTTTGATCTGAGGAGTGATCACCTGATATTTCAAAGTAGAGTGCTTGTATGCCACATCTCTTATTACTGAGCAGTACAAGCCACACTTAAATATTTGCTTAGTCTTGCTTGATACGAGCTCTTTATGCGTTTCTTCTAAAGCATAACTCGCTGCAAGTTGGAAGGTTCTCAGTGTAAACTTTATTGTTCCTACTTCTGGTTTTGGGTTACAAGAAAAACAAAACAATGCCATGTGTTACGTTCTCCTGCTATTCTTGCTGTCAGACCTTTCGCAAGCACTGTCATTGTTTCCTGGGCGGTGCACAGGGCTGTGCTGTCCTGTTTCCGTACCGCTCCTGCCAAACCTCTCAGCTCTCACGTGCCACACAAGGTTTGTGCTTTATGGTTTGAAATCCCAAAACCTGGTACTGAAGGTGTTCTGCTCCTGCCTTCAACTTCCACTTAAAACTTCCTTGGACAAGGACCCTGCTGCGTGTCCAAAGCCAGTACAGCTCTTCTTGCACGATAATCAAACGTGGTGGGGCTGAGAGGTGATGGATTGTCAGGAGTTTGGCTGTGAGGTCCAGACACTAAAGCACTAAAACCAAATAAAAAGCTAAAAACAACATCCATCTGGACGTGTTTCAGGAGTTTTTGATAAAGCTTTGCAGGTGTGTGTCTGTGTGTTGAGACTGTTAGAGGTTTCTGCTGTTAATAACAAAAGAGTTCAGTGGTGTTGATGGATGAAGAAAACTCTGCCATGAAGTGCTCAAACTGAGGTAAGTGAACATGTGTGAGCTGAGTCGTGTTTCCTTAGGATTCAGGCAAATATTTTGGGTGGGGAAGGTCATGATGTAAAAACCCTTACACTAGGACAAGGAAAAAGAGAAGAGGGGCTGGTTTTGCTTTGCAGCACTAAGTGACCTGGTGGCTTTGGACCAGGGGAGGCTACGTGGTCCTCCCCGTGCAAGCAGAGCCTTCACCCTCCACAATTAGCAGGGCTTGCCTCTGGCAGGGAATGGCTGGTGGAAAAGCTCCTGGTTTGAAGGAATTCTCCTTTCCTGTCTGTTGTGGCCACGTTTTGCCTCATGAAGCTTAACAGCACAAAAATGTGTCATATCTAGGAGGAGAATAGAAATGGATGGAACTCGTCTGTGCCGGGTTTATGTGGAATGTGAGAGATTTGGGAATAATCTATCAGGGGGTCATAAATAACGCTATGCAGTGTGAAGTAGTCGTTTTTGTTAGTTTGTTTTATTAACTCATTCTCTGTGTTTTCCTTCTGATTTGCAGTGAAATAAAGAGAGAAAAGAGAGTCCCCTCACCGGACGTTATAGTGTTATCGGACAATGAACCTTCTAGCCCTAGAATGAATGGTTTAACAAAAATAGCATTAAAAGAGACCAACACGGAGGCACTCATGGTGAGTCTGCTTGTCTTGACACACTTCTGAGTTTTGCCATCTAGAAGTAAGAAAACATTCCTCTTGTTCCTGCAGGGACACCTGTGATCAAAGGGTCAGGTAGATACCTGGTTTCCTGAAGACTGATTTGCAGGCTGGCAGTCTGGGAGCTGTTAAAGGCTGATGTGTCCCTTCTATTATTATTATTATTTATCTTTATTTCTTTAGGCTCTTACCTCATTATTTTTTATATGCTTCTAAAGTATGCTTTTTTAGGAATTGTTTTTTTTTTACTGAAATTTCTATTTGTGGACACAATATCCCTTATGCAGCATGGCATAACATAGATTCGTTGTCTGACTTCTATTTTTTCCGTGCTCAGTTTGTGTCCTCATATTGCAGACGTGTCAGTGATATTAAGACATACATGACAATTATAATGCTGAAAGTTCTTGTCGTAACTTGTATGGTATCTGTCTTTACCGTCTCCCCCCTCCCTCTTTTCCCATCCTCGATTGCCATACCTGGCCCTGCAGAAAAGCAGTCCTGAGGAACGTGAGAGAATGATTAAACAGCTAAAAGAAGAGTTACGGTTAGAAGAAGCAAAACTTGTTTTATTGAAAAAGCTACGGCAAAGTCAAATCCAGAAGGAGACCACTACTCAGAAGGTATTTATTTCCTTACAGATACGTGTCTTGTCTTCTAGAGTGGAGGAAAAAAATAAGTAACTGTGGCAGCTGCCATAACCTGTAGGACCCAAGAGAGTTCTCAAATAAAGCATGGCTCACTTCTCATAAAACCTTCCTGAAGTTTGTAGTGCTGTATCCCATTAACCATTCCTTCTTTTTGGTGTTGACAAGACCAAATGACTAGACAGTTTTTCTTATCGACCGTATGCAAAAGCTGAACATCTTTTGAGTAAACTCAGGGGCATTTTTGAGTGGAATGCACTCCAAATTACTAAGCACTGTCCAGTCTTTAAAGCAGCTTAGAGGTAGCTGGCATGAGTGTGCCTTTGGAGGAGATTCTCATGCATAACTTCACCTGTCAGCACCTCTGTTGAAGCATTTCCATCCCCACCACTGGGAGCTGTGACCGAGGGCCGAGCTCTGCTGTATGGCACAGATCTGGCTTCCAGCTCCCACTGCCTGCAGCCAGCCTGTGGTTATGTCAAGAAACCCAGGCAGCCTAAAAGGAGAGGCTCAGCCCTCCCACCCTGACCCCCTTCCCTTCCTCCCCACCCCTCGTATCACACGTGTGCCTTCCAAACTGCTGGGAGGACTGTTTTCATTGGAAACAAACCCAGAAAAAAGTCTGTTTTTTTGCCAGAGGAGCTGCCTTCTGCTTGTGCTGTTCACGCTGCCACCGAAGGGTAGAGGTGGAGGCAGGCAGAGGGGGCGTGCAAGCACCCCACGCGAGGCTCTGAGTGAATTGAGCACCTGTAACAATGGCAACTGAACTATTTTATGTTCCAGCCCGTGTGATGCTGACTTGGATTTTGTGTTGGGAGGGCGATGTGTAGGTTTTAAGTGTGCTTCACGCTGCAGATGGATATTAACACCTCTCTGTTGGCTGGTTTGGGTTGTTTTATTGGTGTCTGTCTCCTGGATGTCCGAGTGCCTCAGTAGATGGAATTAAACGCAATGCAACAAGTACCCACATGGCACAATTCCCTGCTGAGAGGTGAACTCTGGATGTTTGACCTAAGTAGGGAGAAATTCGTATTCTGAACTAAATATCTGAAGTCTTTTCCTGTAACTTTTTTCACTTTGTTATGCTTGAACTGAATTTGTTGAGACCAGCAGTAACGGTGAATGAGACTGAAGCAGGCTGCAGGCCGAGACTGCTAAAATAGATTTCTACGTTGCTGTGCTTTTGGTGTGGAGGCTCTTTTCTTTTTTTTTTTTCTGGTATAATCTTTTCTATACTTGCCTAATAACTTCTTCATTTAAATACGCATATTGAGGTGCTCAGAGGAAGAAAGGGCTGGGGGAGGGGGAAAGCCACGAGCCTTGAAGATTCTCTTACTAAGGCGCAAGGAGGTAAAACGCTTTTATTCCCTTAGCTTCTGTGATTCTGCTTTACACCCTTACACTCCTCTGCTTTCTTTCTGGTTTGTTTTTCCTCTTCCAGCCTGCTGGTTCCTCTGGGAGTGCTGTGGCCACCCCTCCGCCCTTGGTGCGGGGCACGCAGAGTGTTCCTGCTGGCAAGCCGTCCCTGCAGGTCAGTGGGAAGGGCCAGGCTGCCAGGTCTAGGGCCCGGAGCGGAGAAGGGTGCGCAGTGCAGGAGAGGCAGCCCCAGCACCTTAACGACTGGCATCCGGGTGGAATTTCTCCCTAAAAAGATCCGGGGCTAACTCCCGCCAACCCCACTCTTAAGCTTTTTTTTAAGAACGATTGGGGTGGGAGATAGAGGTAGGATGTCCCACGCAGGTAGCTCTTAAAAGCTCATTTTTCAGTGGCTGAGCATCCTTAAGGGCCTCATCCACCCTGCTGTGACATACGCACAGGTTACCGGTGCTAATGACCTCTGGCAAAAGAGGATGCCACGGAGTTCTGTCCTATTTCTACTGGGGTAACCTGTTGTCAAACCCTCCAGGTACCCAGTTGTGTCCTCAGTGTGATAAACTGTAAGAACTGAGCAAATCTAAGGCTTTCTTTTTTGGCTCGGTGGCTGAATGGCACACGATGGTAAGAAAGGTCTTGGTTCAGGCTAAATTAAGTGTAATGCTGGAAAGCCTTGGGGAGGGGAAAAAAAGCAGAGGGGATTGACATCTGTCAGCCTAATCTGCCTCCCGTCTAGTATCTTGTTTCACTTTTGGATTTGAGACATTTCTGGTTATTTACCATGGGCTGATTTGAAACAAATTTCGGAACTGTTTCAGCACATAATGCTTTAATTTGGAAAACTCCAGCTCGTGTGAAAAACCCCGAGCATGCTCTTCCTGAGGGTTGGGGTAAATTTGGTCTCCATTTAGGAAACGTTCCCAAAACTTAGAAAAATCTGCCAGTTTGAGTAATCTCTTCCTTGAGGCGAGTTGCCTTCACTGAAGACAGCACTTTCAGAGGAACTGGACCACGAGTTAAATCTGCAGCGAACAGGCAGTGAAACTCCAGTTGTCTGTGCCGTTTGGCAGAGCAGAGAGCTGGGAGCCAAGAATCCAGAATTCCAGTTATTCTGTCTAATTCGTGGTGTTTGGGCAAATTAACCTAACCTCCGTCTGCTTTGGCTTGACTGTGAAAACTATTAATTCCTGCGTGTAGCAGTTGAGGTAACATTTGGTCTTCGGTTGAAAGGCGTAACAGAAGGGGACCAAACTCCCCCCGTGCCTGAATATGCACGTGTGCACGCACATAATTCATGAAAATGGGAGCCTCAGTGTTTTCAGAAGTCTTAATTCGTGGGTGATGGTCAGTTTGGGGCTGGAATTAGGGAAGTGGCGAGCTGTGCAAAGCCACATGAACAGGACGGAGAGGTTCGGGGCTCTTTGAGCAGAGCCTCTCTGGCGAGGCTGCGTAGCCTTAGCGGTCTGCAGGAATGTAAGCGATGCATGGAGCTGTGTCACCTTTTATTGCACTGTGAGAAACTTTCAGGGTTTGATGCAGTCTGCAGCCCCAAAAACAAGGGCGGCAGTGTTTCAAACCTCTTTCGCTTGACTTCTTTTCTTTTTCATTTTTTTTTTTTTAAAAGCTTTTCTCCCTTTCCTGCCTCCTCTTTCCTTCCTGCACACATGCATACGCCCAGTCTGCTCACCTCCCCAGGTTCCTGCATCTCCAGCTTCTGTCTGCCTGTGCTTCTCCTTGAAGCCTGCCGTGTGTATTTCCCTGTTCTCTTCCTCCCCACACACAAAAAAATGAAGTTTTTGTTGGTTGTTTGCTTGGTTTTGTTTGCTTGCCTTGGAACACTAGCTGCGCTGAAGCCAGCCTGGCCATCTCTTGTCCCTACAGTCTTTGCAACCCTGATGCTCCAGACAGATGTTGCATTCATCACATCAGCCAGAGAGGAAAGCTGCTCGTGTTTTTACCCCATGCTTCATACTCCTGTTATGGCATGCCTCTTTTGGTGTCTTTCAGTACAGCAGTGCTGGAGCTATTGAATTTTGTGGGGGTGGCAGAAGAAAATGTTGTTGAGGGCTGCGCTTTACCTTTTGAATTCTGTGCAGGATGTGAGAGAACAATTCCCGAGCACGTAGCCTGACTGCCATCATGTCCTTACCTATGTCTGTATTGCTGCCTAAGATTTCAGATAGTGCTTTATTGGCACGCTAGGCAACAGAAGAGAGCATGCATATAAATGCACCAGAATGAAAAAATGCAAATAAACTGTCCTCTGTTTTGCAGACCTCTTCTACACGTATACCGGGCACTGTTATTCCTCCTCCGTTGGTCCGTGGTGGGCAGCAGACTTCTTCAAAACTAGGAACTCAGCAAAACACACAGATAGTAATGCCGCCTCTTGTCAGAGGAGCGCAGGTATTTGCTTTGTGGTGGATCTACTCTGTTTTTCTGGAATGTGTCTTACCTATTTTCCTTGTTATCCTCCTTGTCTGGAGGGATCTTGTGAACTTCTTGCTGGAATTTCTCGATACGGTTAGAGATCCTGCCACTGAAAGATCCTACATCGTTGTAGCTCATGCTTTTGTGCTGTCCCATAACACTCTCGGTGAACCATGAGAAAATCCCGTGGTGATGCGGGATGCTGCCTTTACCTGCATAGCTTCTGATAGCTTCTTCCCTCGGCTGCACCAGAGAATTGTGTGTGCCTTTATTGTGAAAGCTAACTTAGGGGCTTCCAGCTTCACCTGGCACTTAGGAGAGCAGAGGAAATTAAACACAATCCCTTACTCTTGCTTTTTTTTTAAACATTATTCTTTCTGTCATATCAATTTCACCTTTTCAAATGCTAAAACTCACTTTTTTCCCTCATTGTGTCAGTCTTCAGATTGAATAAGAGCTGCTGAAATGAGATAGTCAACTGGAAATCTGGAAGTGCCGCTTTGCAGGGACTTTATCACCTGTAACAGAAAACTGCGGTGTCACTAGAGGAGTAGGAAAGCAATGTTCAATTTGATACGGTCTTCTAGAAGTATGGCTTCTGTGGAGGACTGAGAAAAAATATTTCCTTGTTAAATGAGGATTTATTTTGCAGTGAAAGGTCTGCTTTTATCTATTGCATAGCCAGCACTAAAGAGGAAGGTAGAGCATTTGGTATTTCATTTTCTTTCTGTTCTGATTATGGAGAGAACCTCATTCTGAGAAATAGCTTTCCTAATGCCTTTAAAATGAAACAGGCTTAACAACTACACATTGGAAATGAAAGAAATTTGACTTGGAAACTTGGATTTTTGGCACAGCTCTTTTGGCCCTCACGTACGAGCGTCTCTTTTGATGCTGTGTTCTTCTTGTTTCATTTTGACGGAGGGAAAGGGAAAAACATCGCATTTTGACCCAAATGTTAATCGTCACGCTTTCTTTGCGTTCCCTGCCTTGCCTCATTTCCACTGGGTCACGTCATCCCATTTGATTCCCCCCACTTATTTCCCGCTGTCTAATCCTCCCCATCGTTCATGGCACCATTGCATCAGCCCATTTCTGTGTCTTCCCAGCAAATCCACAACATCCGACAGCACTCCAGCACGGGGCCACCTCCGCTGCTGCTGGCGCCACGGGCATCGGTCCCCAGCGTACAAATTCAGGGGCAGAGAATTATCCAGCAGGGGCTGATCCGTGTCGCCAACGTTCCCAACACCAGCCTGCTTGTCAATATCCCGCAGGTAAGTTTTATGCTGTACTTTGTGCCAAATTGAACTTTAATCCCAGAGGAACAGAGCTGGGACAGTTGTGATTACTGATTGTCCAGTTCCTGCATCTACTTGGCCCAGCCTGCTCTCATCTAACGGGTGCAGGTGCTTATTACTACAGTTGTCTTGCTCCGTTTTCTTCCCATTCTCTGGTCACATTCGCCTCCTGTACATAGGAATGAAGAAAACCATTACAGATTATTGGGAAGAAATACATATTTCAGTGAACTGAGTGTCGCACCTCATTTTGCATTTGGTATTTCAACATGAAACTGTCCCTTAGAAGGTTTTTTTTCCCCCCTCTCTAGGAGTGTAAACAGTGTTCTAGTAAACAGAGCTTAAAATGAGGTAGAGATAAAAATTTTAGAGATAATAAAGGCACCCTGCCTCCATCACACACCCCGACAGCCCTAAAGCAACCCCCATTTACCCTCCTGGGGCCGCAACGGTGGAGCCGGGGAACCCCAAACCATTTGGCCCTTGTCACTGAGCTGTGTCCTGTTTCCTCCCAGGCCTCTCCGACTTCAATCAAAGGTACAACTGTGACGTCTGCTCAGGCGAACGCTACTACGACCAGCGCTGCTTCTATCGTCAACTCCAACGACTCGCCAGCCAGCCGGCAAGCCGCCGCCAAGCTCGCCTTGCGGAAGCAGCTGGAGAAAACGCTGCTGGAGATCCCTCCTCCCAAGCCGCCTGCGCCAGAGATGAACTTCCTGCCGAGCGCAGCTAATAACGAATTTATTTACTTAGTTGGGTTGGAAGAAGTTGTGCAGAACTTGCTGGAAACTCAAGGTGAGATGGCGTTAAAAACGTGCCTCAAAGGTGAGGAGAGAACCGTTTCCGTCTGGACTTCATCAAAACAGCAGGCAGCAAAGAGTGTCAGGCTTTCCTGGATTAAATTTCCATAGTCTGTCTAATCTGGGATTAATTTTTGTTAACGGTTGTCGAATTGCTTTATTTAACTGTGAAATTCTAGGGTTTCACAATGATTTCTCACAGGCTATAGGCAGCATTTGTAAAGATTTCTCTAAAATACGTCGAGGACGGGTGATTTCCTATCACTCACTTCTGTGTCCATCACCACAGAATTCTCTCTGAACATTGTTTTCAGCAGTTATCTTTTAAGGATGTTCCTAGGGAGAAATGAGGTTGAGATAGATGGATAACCTGGGGAGACTGCCTCCAAACACATGAAAATCAGCTCTGTTGCCAACTTCATGTAGAAGGCAAGAGGAGAAATGTAGTTGATTAAAGACTGACTTCTTACCGTCTGTATTCCAGACCTCTTCTCTAGTTAATCAGCTATATTGTACCAATGAAGTAAATAGTCGAGTAGATTTTGCCTTTACAGGTAGTGTCACATTTTTTATAAATCACCTTTGTGGCAGCATAGTAATAATGCTAGTTTGTGGCATTTGAAATTATTTGAGAAGGGTGAGAAAATAAATACCTGCTGGGTGCAAGCACACACTAACAGAAACAGAGTTTAAAGGACATTTAATCATGAAAAAGGCTTCAGAATGAGGACAGTTAAGGATGGAAGAGTTGTGGGTTTTTATTATTTATTTATTCATGCTGGAATATTCTTGAGGGTTAAACGTAATTCATTTGTCAAAGCCAAAGATGAGCAGGACTAACCTGGCTGTGTTTCTGCAGGTAAAGTTTCAGTTCCTGTATCATCTCGCGAGCCCTACATGTGTGCTCAGTGTAAGACTGACTTCACCTGCCGTTGGAGGGAGGAGAAGAATGGAACCATTATGTGTGAAACCTGTATGACATCAAATCAGAAAAAGGCCTTGAAAGCTGAGCACACTAACCGACTGAAGGCTGCCTTCGTAAAAGCACTGCAGCAAGAGCAGGAGATTGAGCAGAGGATACTGCAACAGACTGCGTCTCCCGTACAGACCAAGTCAGACCCCATAGTGCAGCACCACTCGCTCAAGCAGGTGAGGCTCTGTCTGCAAGCAGCCACATCGTGGTGGTGATGGGGCAGGGCTCCCGTGGCTCCACGTGTGCTGGTGTTAGGTGTGCAGGCATGGAGCTTGTGCGTGAACCTGTTTTATTTGAGCTTCACAGCGTGTGCTTGGGTGTCAGGTTAAAACTGGGCTGGTTATAGCCCTATTCTGTCATACAGGGACTTGATGTGTCATTCCTCTGTACATGAAGAGCAGAGGTGATGTTTTTCTGAAGAGTCATCGTAATTATCCTGGGGTGTTGAGTTCACATGCTGCAAAGTCTGTTCCTCAACTTTTTTTAGGAGGTACTAAATGAAAAAACTTGCTCCGATGCCAAATACCCAGGAATAAATTTACCTCAGGTAGAAAAAAAAAGTCTGGTTGTGAGCCAGGAGCACGTAATGGTGCTTGTGAAGTTTCAAGGTAATGGGCAACAATCATCTCTGACGGAGACTGGTTCTCATACACCTTGTAAAACCTTTCAGTTGAGAGGAGATGGAAACTGCTTAAGTGCTGCCTGGAGTTGAAATAATCAAGGTACTGATTATTTAGGTCAGGGAAGTGGAGCGTTCCTGGTGTATGGAGGTGCTTACACAGCACGTTTTTGTTGCTGCTTTGCATTTGATTATAACTCCACGTTCTTACAGGTGCTTTCAGAAGCACAGAGCTGATTGTTGTTCTGATCTAGAGATGACTTGTACATTTGAAGCCCTGCAACTAATAACGCATTCCGGGTTTGGCAGAAGAAGCCAAGAAATGAGAGAGAAAAACAGGCAGTTTGGTCAAAGCTATTGTATTTGAAGGAGAGACACGTGCCGTGCCTGTCTTACCATCTGCTCTCTTGCCAGACTTCTAGCCAGATGTCTCGAGGCCCTGGAGCTCCACGGGGAGTGTTGCATGCATTTAGCCAGTCACCCAAGTTGCAGAATGCATCGTCTGCAGCAGCACTTGGGAGTAGGCCAGGTAAGCATGCTGAGAGACCTGTCAGCAAGGGCAGCGCTGCCGCCTGGAAGAAGACTCCCATCAATACAGGTAGATTTTTTTCTAAAGTTTCTTTTCTTTCTACTTACTAGCTGCACTCTGTCCAACAATCATAGTTCTTTGGGTAAGGATGCTTTCTCTTTGACACTTCCTGCATGAAGGCCTGGTGATGCCACAGCTCTGTTCTCCGTGTGGTTGTTGGCACTTGCTTTTGGTATGGTTTGTGCTCCTCGAAAGAGGCAGTCAAGTGCTACCTCATAGAAAGTGCTGCTTTACAGGGTTGTAAATAGGCTAAATAGATGTAATATCAGACTGTTTATCATTGACTCCGTATGCACAGTCAGAACCACACTGCAGGAGCTGAATTCAGTCGTTTAATTCTGACTGTGTTTATTACTCTTTGCTGAAAGCCACATACAATAAATGAGTATTTAGGTAAGGTTACAGCACATATTCCCAGCATTCCTCAGGTTTTGAACCAACTCAAGTTGTTGCTTTGAACAAATTGAGGTGTTAAATTCTGATTTAATCTTTCCTATATGTTAGGAATCTGACTTGAGAAGAAGCATTAGTTTTCTTACGTGATCATTAGGATCTCTAGGAAGGAAACTTTATTAGCAACTAGCTCTTCTGTGATCTACTTTCTTGCCCAATATTGAATTGATTTATTTTTTTTTCTCCTGACATTTTAATTTATCACGTAAGCATAATTTCATTGCAGAGAGCCCTAGTCTGCTCAAGTCTTCACTCCTGGTATAAAATCTTGCTCCTGTTTGCTTAGATGATTTGGGAAAATTTCATTTTCTGAAGGTGTCTGACCTTCTGTGTCTGATAGTGACTCACGCTTACCTAGCTAATCTGTTTTCATGTGGGCGAAATGTGAGTAGTGCTTTCTTGTCACTGCTGTGTCACCTGTTTTTGCCATACTGTGACACTCGTTCTTCTCTTTTGTATCTCCTCAGGTGGGGCTTTACCTTTTGTTAATCCTAGTTTAGCTGTGCACAAGTCGTCTTCAGCAGTAGACCGCCAGCGTGAATATCTCCTGGATATGATTCCCCCACGGTCCATCCCACAGTCCGCCACGTGGAAGTAATGCAGAGGAATGCCCAAGAGGAAGACTTTCCTGTTTCTGCCATCCTTTTTATACCACATGACAGTGGAATCTGCTTTAATCCCAGCTGGATATGCCCCAGGCTTTATAGGATGCAAGAAGACCACTCCTCATCCCATCGAGTGCTGCTGTCCCTGCTAAGAGAAAATGACACCACGTGGGTGGGAAAAGACTTGAGCTCATTTGGTTATCAGATTCTTGTGATTGACTGATGATGAAGGCTGTCAGGGAAGGGGAAGAATTCTTTTTTTTTTTTTTTTTTTTTGGCTTTATGTATTTAGTTTGGATTTTTTTGTCACCAGCACAAAAGGAGGACTAAATGACTCTCTGCCTTTGGTTTCGTTTATTAATAACTACCCAATTCACCACGAACACGGTGTTTGTTCGCCGTCGAGCATGGATGTCAGCTCAAGGAGAGAGGAATTTCAACCCGATCTTGCAGATGCATTTAGCGAGCCGAGTTCATGTTTGCTTTTCTTCCCTGCCCCTCCTCCAGCCAGGAAGGCAGTCTACAGATTATAATGTTTTAATGATGAGCTAATGATAAATAAGTGCAAACTCAAATTCCAGTTGAGTATGTTTTTTCTAAGGGACTGGCTACCACCAAAACTTGTCTGGTAGGTGGGAACCAGTGCAGGAGTCTCTCACTTTTGTTGGATTCTGTTTTGAATAGACTTTGAACTGTTGGTAGTCTAAAATCTAATTTACTGAATAGACAAACACCTTTGTTCAGTCTTTCTAATTCAGCGAAGAGCAGTTGGGCCTTTCATACGTTCCCAGAGACTTCAAAGCGAAACTGTTTTTTGATTATTTTCATTTTGGAGAGGTTTATCGTTTTGAGCAATTTTACTCAAAAAAAAAAAAAAAAAGAAAAGAAAAAAAATGAAAAAAAAATGGAAAAAAAAAAAAAAAAAAAAAGACCAACTAGGAATTCCGGAAGCTGCACGCAATCAGAAGGGGCGAGCGGAGGAGCGGGAGGCCCGCGGTCAGGTAGCGGGCTCCATCCTCCTCCCGTCGCTCCTGGTCGTGCTTGGTGGCCGGGCACGCGCGGGGCAGGACCGCCCGATCCCTCTCGAGTTCCGTTCTTCCAGGCATGCTCTCCTGTCCGTCACCGCAGTATTTCATTTTTGATAGAGCTTTAGGTAACCCTGCTTTAAGGACAGGTTTCTACGTGGTTTTCATAGGTGTCGGGGATTCCACAGGTTTCAGCCCAAATCCATCAGGTCCGGTTGTTTTCTCTTCTCGTCATCCTCTCTCCTTCTTCCCTGTGCTTCTCCCAAATTAAAGTTGAATTCAAGCGGCAGAAATCCATGCCTTACTACTTATGTTGCATATCAGTACTGGAAGTAGTGCTGATGAGAATTATTTGCAAAATTATATATATATCTATATATCTATATATAAAAGAAAAGGGGGGAGGGGGTACTACTCAGTCTCTATGCTGAATCTATTTTCTTAGCAGTCGCCGTTAGATCGAACTAAACCGATAACTGTGTAGGGTTGTCCCTCTTCGGATCTAACTATTGCATAGTGGAAACGAAAACTCATTCATTTTAGCCCCTGTTCTGTTGTGTGAATATCAATATTAGATACTTTGGAAACTGTTCGGTAGTCTAGAAGACCTAGTTTTTGCAAAATGGTATTTGTTGCTGTATAAAGCCCTAGAATTTTCAATTTGACTTCTTTTTTTTTTTGTTTGTTTGTTTTACAAATGTATATTAAGAGCTAATTGGGGATGAGAGGAATTGTTTTGGGGTTTTAATTTTTCTTTTCATTCCGAGATATTTTGGACTGGGAGATGTGGAGAGAGAAATTGAGTGCATTTTATTTTTGCACTTTGAAATATTACGAAATTGTTTCAGTTCCTTACGCGTGTGGAGTTTCCTTGTTTGTTTTTTTTTTTTTTTTCCTCTTCTGACAAATGCCTGTGTTATCTCATCACTGCTACAGATGTCCAGTACTGTTCAATGACCTGGGAAGAGTGCATTTGTTTAAAAAGAAAAAGCAAAACTTCTCAAAGTAAAATTCAAATGCCATTTGGGGAAGGCTGGGCAATTTCTTAGTGTGTTTTTTTTTTTTTTCAGTTTTGGGGTGTAGCTTCAGCATCTGCTGATGCTGGAAGAGGGGGAATGGAAAGAGGTGCGGAAGTATTAAAAGAGCCTCTTTTAAAAGCTATGTCAAAACCTTTTTGGATACTGCCAGTTCAGCGCAGCAGCTTGTAAATCTGAATTTCAGCATAATGGAGAGGGGAGGCTGGAAATTAGTCTTAAAACGATGAGAGAGACCTAGGGTAAGGTTCAGAACTGAAAACAAAAACGAGCCTGCACATACAGCCTTACAAACGTTGCTCCCTCAGCAGTGCTAGACCGCAATTAGCTTCCACATAACATCCTGCAGAGCCCCCCAGGTCCTATTTTATGCATCGGGGCAGAATTGTTTCAAAGGCTTTCAAAGTGAGCAGAAAACATTACACGGATATTAGGCCGCTGGGATCCAGACCAGTTTTGACATCGTTTTTAATCTGTGGTTCTTGGAGTGTTGCAGGTAACGTAAATATTTATTGCATATGTGTTTCTGCAAAGTTCTAGGTAAATACACCAGGAAGACTTGAGTGCTGTTCATGTGTTAAATGCCAGAAGAGTTGCTTCTTCCTTTATAGTCAGAATTACGTATTCAGTTGGGTAGTGTTTAACCAGGCTAGGTAAAGGTATCATGCTAGGTTTAGGTAGTTGTTGAAACACTTGCTGCAGTCTTTCCAGATCTTCTCCTCTTCCCCATCTGTACGTTACCCTTCCTGAAGGGAAAAAATAAAAATTTAAAAAAAAAAAAAAAAAAGGAAAAAAAAAAGTCAAGAAAGCTCAATTAGCTCGAATATTCAAAATAATGGTGTTATGGCCTAAAGGTTGAGTTGTTTGGGAATGGTGGAGGAGGGGAGTTGAGACACTTTAAAAGAACAAACCCTTGGTTTCTTTGTACTGCTGTCACGTCTGGGATTCCTGCCACCCTAAGGGCTACTCGTTCCTCTGCAGAGCTGCCCGTGCAGCGTGCGGGCTCTCGAAGAAAAGCCGCGTCGCCAGCCCGCTCCTGGAAAAACACCATTTTCCTTCAAGCTCCCTCAGAACAAGAGACCGACCGTGCTGCTCGACGGCCTGCGTGCACGGCGGCGGCGGCGGCGTGCCCCGGCTCCTGCTTCCCCGACCCTCCACTGCTTCGCTGCAAACTGCTGCATGAGCTGGTTTGACATTGCTCAGATGCTGCTTGCTTCCCCCCTCTCCTGGGGAGAGGGTTAGAGCAGCGTTGGTTCTTGCAAGCCATATAACCTTTCTTTGAGACGTTGCGACTACAAGATTTTATAATACAGTAATAATGACAAATGACTATTGTACTTAGATTTTAGCAACTTGTGAAATAAACCCCTGATTTTCATTTGAACCAGTGTTGCGATGTGGGAGCTGTGTGTTTTTTTTTGAATTTTATTTTTTTTTTATATAACCTAATTTATTGTCTGTTGGGTTTCTGAGCGCTGGCTAGGTGGCAGAGCTCCGCTCAGAAACGCGGCGAGTGGCCTGGTTGATTTATTTTTATAGCGCAGCCGACTCGGACAGCTTTTCCAGTTCGTGTAAAGGGTGACTTTGCTAATTTTTGTACTCGGGATTCCTGTAAATGGCATTCCAGCTGTGATACCGAGGAAGATTTTGGTTAATCTTAAATTCCGGATAGGTGGTTGATTTTTTTTTCTATAGGTATTTTTTATCATCGTGTTAGGAACCATTCATCTGAATTGTCAGACCTAGTTATTACATTTTTTGCTTACTAAGAAGAAAAAAAATTACCAAAGTACAGTTAAGGATTGAAAATGGGGGACTTAGGCTGTAGAAGGGAGCAGAAGAGAGAAGGCTTAGGCAGGTCTTACCAGAAACCCTATTTGGCTCATTTGTCACTTTCTCCTTTTGGAAGGAGGGGGCACAGAAGGCATTTTTTTTAATAATAAAATATATAAATATATAAATATATATATATAATGCAAAAAGACCTCAAGGAACCGCAGTAGTGTTTGTCTGCTTAAGGCAGAGTTACGCTGTATATTGCATTTAGGGAAATAACTTGCATTGTGCTTTTTTTAAAAAAAAAAAATAAGAAAGAGAATTTATAATCATCTAACAAAGGAGTGTAACAGAGTAACGTTACGCCAGCGCAGGGTATGTTTTTGTCACTCGTATTTATTGTGACTCTAAATCTTTGATAATAAAACGAAAACTTAAAAAAAAAAAAAAAAAAATCCCACTAAAACCTGATAGTCAGTCTCAATGGAGGAAGAATCTGAACTCGATAACTGTACATTGTATTGTGAGGGATTTTTAGTATTTGAATGACAATAAACAAATGGACAAACTCTCGCGTCCGCCTCTTCTTTCGGGTGGGTCGCTGGAGCGTGGGCACGCGCCTCGCTCCGTGCACGTCGCCTCCAGGGGATGGTGCCGGGCAGGGAGGCAGGGGGCTGTAGGTGGCCATCGTGGCTCCTTTGGTCATCGTGTGGTCGCTTGCCCCAAAACAGATGAGGATAGGAAAGGGGACAAGGAGGTGAAGTTGATGCTTTGAAACTAAAAGCTGCAAATGGATCCACGCCTTCTGTGCGATTGCTGCCCTGTGCCTGGTGCCCTCTTCCTCACATCCTATGTGGCTCATGGCAGAGCCTGACCCCAAGTGATGAGCGTGCAGAAGACGCAGGAAATTCTCGTCCAGTGGTGTGTCCATGCCTTGGAAAAGCAGATGGGAGCTGGAGAGCAGCAGTGGTGGTTTGGTGCTTCCCAACTCCAAGACCCGCGCACGTCTCACATTGCTACTGCACTGCCTGATGGCAGTGCACAGATGGATGAGCTTGTCTAAATCCCCACCGTAACTCAGCCGAGGTGTGGAAGACCCCAGCGGATCCCTGCCCTGATAGCGAGCAGAGGGATGTAGATCATGAATTTAACAGGATCATCGTCATCTGTCCCATCAGCACGTGCCGTGGTGTAAGGAGGAAGGTGCCCTTTGGCTGCGCCCTCGCGAGCCTTCCTGATGGAAATCACCACGGGAGGAAAAGTGGCTTGGTTTGGGTGAAAGCAGGAAGAGTTTTTGGCGCCGTAGAACCTGGTTTTGGAAGGGTGAGAGACAAAGTGATGGGAGCAGCACTCAGGTCCTGCGGGTGCAGGCAGACCCCATGCATCCATCACAAGGAAGCGGAGATGCGCTGGGACAGCCCCAGGACACGTCTGCATCGCTCCCAGCTGAGCCCTGGAGACATTTACTGCTCATTTGGGGTGGGAGGTGGTGGTTTGGGTCCTTCACAGGCTGCTTCTGTCCTTCCGGAACTGGAAAGCCTCCAGCTCTCCAAAAACACCAGTCCAGGAGCCAGTTGAATTCAAGCTATTTCGTGTTCCTCTGAGCTGTTTAATTGCTGTGCTGCTGGAGGCTCGTCCCAAGTCTTTTTATGCAAAAGTGCTGAAGTGCAGGCTATTGGTGCCGGGCTATTTTGGTACCAGAAGCACAGAGCTGCCGGGGATTAAAGCAGAAGATGATGGCACCAGCTGAGCCTGGCACGCTCGAGGGGGCGGCAGGAGCACGGCGCCATCAGCGAGAACACTGCAGGAAGGTCCTGTGCCCTGGCTTGTCATCTCGTGTGCATTTTGCCTCTGCTGATTTAGGCATTGCTGGCATCCAAGGGGTTAAGCCCACTCCAATCCACCCTGAAAAACTCCCAATTCAGGCTCCTCGTTAGGAAATAGCTGCCCCCAGCCCACCCCCACCACCCTCTGGTGCTTTTGGGGGCAGCATCCTGCCCGTACTGCAGTGCCTGGCGTAAAATCCCCCAGGGAGGGTCGGCGCTGGCCTCTTGTCGGGCACAAAGAGCTGACACTGCTCGCTCCCATCCTACAAGGGCTTGGCCTGATCCCAAAAGCCCTGGCGCGATGCGGTGGCTGCGTAAGAGCGGGGCAGGATTGCATCAGCTCCCACCGCGCTCCCCGGGGCTGGGGATGGCCACCGGTGTGCGGCTGCCTCCTGCTCTGGGATGTGGTGGCTGCTCCGTGTCCTCCTGCACTGCCCTCGGCCACGGGCAGGATGGTAAAAGCTGGGGCCAGAGCAGGTGAAAATGGGAAAACCTGGCGCTTCAAACACAGTCCTTGCTTCGAAATACAAGCACTAAGCGAGGGAGCCCCTCTTCTCCATCACTGCAGCCACAATTAGTATAAGGTGTGCCAGTGAATGAATGACAAACGCTCTCTGAAATACAAGTAAAATCTTAAAAACCTAGTTTTCCTGTTATTTTCCCCCCTTCAGCCCCTGGCCATGATGCTGAACAGCAGCATCGGTGCCTTTGGGGCCGTCTGACATGGGGAAGGGGTGGGTGGCTGGCCCTTGCCCTGCCTTTTCCTTTTCCTTCTCCTTGCTCCCGGGCTCCTTTGGATCCGCCTGAGCTGCTCCCTCCAGGCCAGTCGGGTGGGAATGGTGAGCAATTGCTCGGCAAAGGCCTTAATAGGCGCTTGCCTTAATAATTATTTGAATGAGGAATTCCACTCCTAAGGATAAGGGTTGTTTGCGTAAAAAGGGAATTTGTCAGCCAAGACGAGCCGTGCAATAATTACTTCTAAAAAACAAAATTTGTTGGCTTTTTGCAGTAATAATGCCATGAGATGTAGTCACTGCAGGGTGCTCTGCCCGGTGGCTGTCATCTGGCAGAAAAAATCCCAACTCCTTGAAGTCTGGTGCTCGATTTGGAGCAAGGTGAGAGCCTCCTGCTCACCTAATTTCAGGTCTGTGACAGAAACACGCGGGCTGCTGCGAGCTGCTTTTGATCCATGCTTTGGCATGGATGGATGGAGCAAAGGCAACGAGGAGCAGTGGCCCCGGCCGTGTTTTTGGGGCACCCAACCCCAAATACAGCTCCCAGCACGTCCCCGCCTGGGTGCTCTCAGCTCTCTCTGTCCTCTTTCTGCTGCCCTGAAGGCTGCTTTTGGGCTGCAGATGGAAAAAGATGCAAGAAAACAGCCGGGCACTGGGAAAGCTGAGCACCTTGGTCCCTGCTGCAGGAAACCTGGCGACCACAGGGACTACAAACCCCCGGGGTGACCCAGGACAAGGAGCACGAGGCTGCCCTACACCCGGGGTGCACCCACACACCCTCACCCCTGCCGCCTGGCCACCACCTCTCGCACGCTTGCCTTGAGCTCGCCTTGCACGCCCTGGTGACCGCGGCCAAGCCTTCGCCTCCCCCACTTTTCCCAGCACTCCCCGTCCCTGCCCGCGGGCATCGTTTGGCTCCGGCGCCGTGCGCCCCTGCCAAGCACCTCCGGGGAGGGCGGCTCTGCCCACGCCGCCCGGCTCTGCCCCAGCTGCGGGCAGGGGATGTGGGGGCTCTGGGGGCTCTGGGGGCGGCTCTGGGGGCTCTGCTTGCTGCCACCTCGGCCCCGGCTCGCTGCAGCCTCCCCAGCAGCTCGGAGGCCTGTGCCCGGCAGCCTCGGCCAGGCCAGCTGCAAAGTTATTAAGTCCCTGCAGCCACCGAGGGATTACGGGCATGATTAGGGATTAAGACAAGGGTGACCTCGATCTGGAACACGGAGCTGCTGCAGAGCCGGGGGGGGGACAAAGCTCTGATGGGAGCAGGGCAGAGCCCAGCGCCCTGCGACGCCGTGCGCCAGCCCCGGCCGCCGCGGTGGCACGGAGGCGTTGGCACAGCCAAGGTCACGGGGGCTCACCGGGGGTCTCCGAGCTACGAGGGCAGGATGCGGCCCCCCTGAGGCTGTGGGGGCTCAGGCTGGGGGTACTGGGGGGGTCGGAGCACAGCTGGGGCTGCCCACGGGGGGGTGCAGGCTGCGGGCAGAGCTTTTTGGTGCACTCTGCCACCGCGCTGCTGGCGGGCACACGTGTTTTAATGCACGCTTTTCAGAGGGGGGGCACACTTGCTGGTGCACACTTGCTGCTGGTGCACACTTGCCCATTGCTGCTGTATTTTTGCCGGTGGCTGAGTGTTTTTGGTGCAGTTTGCCAGCGGGTGCACGCGGGATGCACTGAGCCTGGGTCCTGCTTGCTGGTGGGTGAATGCTTTTGGTGCACACCTGCTTGTGGGTGCACGACTTTGGTGCACAATCGTGGTGCAATTTGCTCGTGGGTGCCCAATTTCGGTGCACAATTTTGGTGCAAGCTTGCTCGTGGGTGCAGATTTTTCGGTGCACAGTTTTCGGTGCACGATTTTTGGTGCACGATTTTGGTGCGAGCGTGCTCGTGGGCGCCCAATTTCGGTGCCCAATTTTTCGGTGCCCAATTTTCGGTGCCCCCCCCGTGGATGCGCACCAGGCTGGGGGACATGCGGGTGGGCCCCACGGGTGGGCCCCACCCCCCTCTCCCTCCACCTCCATCGCCCCTTTAAGACCCCCGCGCGCGGCAGCAGCGGGGCGGGTCAGGGGGCGGGGCAAGGGGGGCGGGGCTTCCCCCTCCCTTTGCCGCCTCCGCCTCCGCCGCTGCTGCCGCCGGTGGCGGCTTCCGGTGGCGCGCGGCGGAAGTGACGCGCGGCGCGGCGGCCGGGATGGCGGCGCCGAAGGTGAAGCAGGACATGGCGCCGCCCGGCGGCTACGGGCCCGTGGACTACAAACGGCACCTCCCGCGCCGCGGCCTCTCAGGTAGGAGCGGGCCCGGTGCCCCCCGGTACCCCCCGGTGCTCCCCGGTGCTCCCCGGTGCCCGCTGACCGCCGCCCCGCAGGTTACAGCCTCTTCGCGCTCGGTATCGGCAGCCTCCTGCTGGGCTACTACACCATCGTCAAGTGGAACCGGGAGCGCAGGTGGCGTGCGGAGAACCCCGGTTGCCCCCCGGTGCCCCTCGGTGACCCCCGGTTCCCTCCCAGTGACCCTCGGTCCCCCCCCGGTTCCCCCCCCGGTGACCCCCAGTGACCTCCCGGTCCCTCCCGGTGACCCCCGGTCCCCTCCCGGTCCCTCCCGGTGACCCTCGGTCCCCCCCGGTCCCCTCCCGGTCCCCCCCGGTGCCCCCCAGTCCCCTCCCGGGGCCCCCCGGTGACCCCCGGTTCCCTCCCAGTGACCCCCCGGTCCCCCCCCCAGGTCCCCCCTTGGTCCCCTCCAGGTGTTCCCGGTGCCCCCCCGGTGCCCTCCCCGGTCCCCTCCCCCCCCAAACCCCCCAGTTCCCCCAATTCCACCCCCTGACCCCCCCTCCAGCCCCCCCCCCGGTGCCCCCGAGCCCCCCCCCGGTTCCCCCGAGCCCCCCCCGGTGCCCCGAGCCCCCCCCCATCCCGTTTTTCCCCCCCCCCCCCGCGCAGGCGGCTGCAGATCGAGGACCTGGAGGCGCGCATCGCGCTGATGCCACTGCTGCAGGCTGAGGCCGACCGCAGGTAGGGCAGCACCGGGGGGGGGGGGGGGGGGGGATGGAAAATCCCGGGGGGGGGGGCTCCGGTGTGACCCCCCCCATCCCGGTACGACCCCCCCCGGGCACGGCTGTCGCCTCTCTTGCAGGATCCTGCGGCTGCTGCGGCAGAACCTGGACGAGGAGGCCAAAATCATGAAGGACGTTCCCGGCTGGAAGGTTGGGCACCGGGGGGGGGCTTTTTTTAATTTTTTTTTGGGGGGGGCAGCGCCCCAGGGTCACCCTGCGATGGGCACAGCGATGGTGTAAATTTGGGGGGGGGTTGGGCACCGATTTTCCCCGAGGTGGCTGCTTGGGGGGTGTGGGTACGGGCTCTACCCCCCCCCCCCCCCGTGTGTCCCCTCACCCCCCGGTGTCCCCCCCCCCCCGGTGTTTTCCGTTTTTTTTTCCCCCCCCCCAGGTTGGGGAATCCGTGTTCCACACCGACCGCTGGGTGCCGCCGACGCTGGACGAGCTGTACTACCTGCGCCCCCCCGCACAGATGGACGCCGAGAAATTCGGGCTGCAGTATTACGTCTGAGCCCCCCCCCCCCATCCGCCACTTGGGGGGGGTCCTTGTGCCCCCCCGGGGGTCTCCTGTGCCCCCTGGGGGTGTGTCCCCCCCCCTCGAGCACCCCCCATTAAACCCGTGTGGATATGTGGCCGTTTCTGTGTTGTCCTCAATTTTTTATCCCCCCCCCCCCCCCCTAAAATTTGGAAATCCCCCCCCACGTTTATAGGGTGCCCATTTCTCCCCC
>NC_139068.1:5079431-5198058 GCF_965140915.1 Aythya marila
CCGAAGCACCAAGGGGCTGGAGGAGGGGGGGGTGGTGGTGTCAGGGTGCTGCCCCCCCCTCATCTCCCATCCTGGGGGGGGGTCTGGGGGCAGGGCAGGGGCTGCAGCCCCCCCCAAAACGTGCTGGGGAGGGGGGGGGACTCCCCAAATCCCCCACCTCGGGGACTTCTTGGTGTCACAGTGCAGAATGGGGGGGTCCTGAGGGTCCTGAACCCCCCCCCCCGATTGGGGACCTGAGGGTCCTGAGCTCGCCCCTTTGCGCTCGCTGCTGCAGCGACCACAGGGAGATTGGGGTTAAACCCCCCGTTTTGGGGGTTTTTTGGAGGTTTTTGGGGTGTTTTGGGGGGTTTTGGTGTGTTTTGGAGGTTTTGGGGGCTTTGGAGAGTTTTGGGGGTTTTTGGAGGTGTTTTGGGGTTGTTTGGAGGTTTTGGGGTGGTTTGGAGGTTTTTGGGGTTTTTGTTTTTTTCCCATCCCTCGGAGAGGGACGGGGGGGGGCGTGTTAAGGGGGGGATTTGGGGCGTCCCCATCACCGCCCCTCCCTACAGAGCTCGTGGGGAGTGTGGGGGGGGGTCCCAAAGCACCGCCCGCGGGGGCAGCTCCCGGAGGATGGGGGGACGGGGGGGGGGGGGTCCGGGGGGGGCGGGGGCAACCGGAGCCGCCTCCCCCGGGCGGCACCGCGCAGCTCCGGGGGGGCCGCGCCGCTGCCACCGCTCCCGCAGGGCTCCGCCGGTGCCCCCCAGGTCCCGGTGCGCCCCCCCCCCAGGTCCCGGTGCTCTCTGGTCCCGGTGCCCCCCCCCCCCCGTGGTCCCGGTATGAGCTCCGCGCCCGGCCCCTCCCGGGAGCCCCCCCGGTATCTCAGGTGAGTCCCAGCCGGTCCCGCGGACCCCCCCCCACAGCCCCGGGGGGGTTTTTTTTTGGGGGGGGTTATACCGGAGTCCTGCCCCCCCCGGTGCCCATCTCCGTGCCGCCGGACCCCTCCCAGTGGTGCTGAGCCCCCATCCCCACCGGGACTCGCTCCGGGAGGTGTGGGGGGGCTGCAGCCCCTGGGGTGCCCCCCCCACCGGGCTGGGAGCCCCCCCCGGAGCAACCGGGACCCCCCTGGACCCCCCCCAACCCTCCAGGGGAATGCGAACGGGACCCCGGGTGGGCTCCGGTGCTCTGAGCCCCCCCCCACACAGCCCCGGGATGCTGCAGGTGGCGGTGTGGGGGGGTCGGGACCCCCCCCCGGATGCTCCGAGCCCCCTCCCGGGACCCCCCCCGGTCCCCTCCGGCGCTCCCGAACCTCTCCGGATGGGGACGCGGCACCTCGGGGCCCCCCCGCGTGTCCCCCCCGGGGGTACCCAAGGGTGCTGCCGGCTCGGCCCCGACCCCCCCACCCTTCCGAGCCCCCCCCACCCCCCAAAAAACCCCCCCGAGCCGCGGGGACCGGTACCCAAACGCCTCGGTTGCCAAAGCAACCGCATCCCGGGTCGCCATGGCTGCGGCACGGAGCGGGGGGGGGGGGGGCGAACGGGGACCCCCCCCCCAAAATGGGACAGGGGTTGGGGAACGGGGCGGGGGTGCGGATTTGGGGTACGGAGCCCCCCCCTCGGGGTGCCGGGGGGAGCGGGCAGGGAGGTGACACCGGGGGGGGTGCCCTCCGCCATCCTGTGCACCCCCCCCCCCCCCAACGAGGTTTTGTCCTCCCCCAGTTCGCGGAGGTTGGGTTAAACTGGGCCGGACTGGGCTGTGCTGGGTGTCTCTGAGCCGGGGGGGGAACAGAGCCGGGTTTGCCCCCCCCCGGGACATCCCTTTGGGGATCCTACAGGTCCCATAGGGACGGCACAGCGCGGCGCTGGGGGCTGTGCGCTTTTTTGGGGGGGGGGCGCAGCTCCCAAACTGGGCACCAGTCCAGGGCTGTGGCAGCCCGGTGATGTCCCCCCCCCCCCGGGGACAAGGACATCGGGACCGGGCCCAGCTTTTCCCTGCCAGCAGCAATTAGGGGCGATTTTTGGCCCCCCCCCCCCCGCATCCCGAGCGCCAACACAGCTGCGGTGGGGCCGGCCCCCAGCGGCTGCTGCCAGCGCGGGGGGGGGACCTCGGGGCTGGACGTGTCCCCGGGTTGTGTCCCCCCACCCCTCCCAGTTTGCCCACAGCACCCCGCTGTGTGGGACTGGGGCCGGGCTGGGACTCACTAGAGGGCACCAAAGGATTGGGAACTGGGATGGGACTGGGACTGGGATTGGGATGGGATTGGGATTGGGATGGGATGGGAACTGGGATGGGATGGGAACTGGGATAGGATGGGAACTGGGATGGGACTGGGATGGGATGGGAACTGGGATTGGGATGGGGATGGGGATGGGATGGGAACTGGGATGGGGTCGGCCAGCACTTGGGGACCTGTGGGATCTGCCAGGGTATCCAGGGGGTGTATGGGGGGTCTGTGGGGTCAGCCAGCACATCAGGGGTCTATGGGGTCTGTCAGGACAGCCAGGCAATGGGGGCTGTGGGGTCTGCTAGAATGGCCATGGCATGTCACGTCTATAGGGTCTATGGGGTCTTGCAGAGGGTCCAGGGGGTGGCGTGGTGCAGGACCTGCTGGGACATGGGGTCTGTGGGGTCAGCCTGGGTTGAGTGAGGCCCCCCCAGCAGCCAGGTACCCCCCAGGACCCCATCCCCATCCCCTCCACCTCCCGAGGCCGGTAGCACCACACCAGCGTCCCCTCCTACAGCCTGGACCAAGTGAGGTGTGCACCCCAAAATCAGAGCCCCGGATCCCATTGTGTAATGATCCCATTACACCCCCTGCTCACACCTGACACCCTCAGCACCCTGCAGTCCCACAGCACCCATGGGTGCTGCCACCAGCACCGTGCCGGGGCTCCCCGGGGGCTTTAAGTTTTCCTCCCGGCGCTTTGGGGAGCTTGATGCTGGCTTCTCCCCGGGGCTCCGATTTCCCCGTCCCTCCCCTAAAAATCGCGGCAGCCGCCTGGACGCGGCACGCGCTGTTCCCATCCGCGGCGCAGGTGAGCCAACAGATGTCAGCAATTATTGTCCGACCCCAGGCTCCCCCGGCCCTGCCAGCTCCCGGGCTCGGCAGCGGGTGAACAACCGCGGCATTGTTCGGCTTTATGTAACGGCGCGAGAGCCCGGAGAGCCCCGGGGACGCTGCCAGGGCCGTGCCTCGCACGAAAAAACGGCCGCGACCCCGCGCTGCACCGCCGCCAGCCCCCAAGTTGGGCACGTGGCAAGCCCAGGGATCTCTTTCCACGCTCACCTGGTCCCCGGTTTCTCCCCGAAAATGCGTGTCCCCTGCCCTGACCCGCTGGTGGGTGTCCCCCGGGGGATGCCCGTGGTCCTGGGGATGGAGCGGGGTCCCCAAGGGGCTCGGTGAGCGCCCCGGGGACGTCCCCGTCCTCAGCGCCGCCCGATTCCCCGCAGCAAGGCGGAGGCGGAGGCCATCGAGAAGGAGCTGCTGGAGGATTACCGCTTCGGGAGGCAGCAGCTGATCGAGATCTGGGGACACGCCTGTGCCATGGCCGTGACCAAGGTGAGGGAGGCAGCAGGGCTGGGGACACCCCGCCAGGGACAGGGGCTTCACTGCCAGCCCCGTCCCATCCCCATCCCCATCCCATCCTGTCCCATCCCATCCCATCCCATGGTGCTGACACCTCTGGGCACTGCCTGCCCTCGCTGCGTGCAGGCAGGAGGGTGCCGGGGGGCGTCCCGGGGGTCTCATTGTGAGCTGGCACCGCTCTTGCTGGGAGCCTGGATGCTCGAGCTGGGTGTGAAGAGGAGGAGGAGGAGGAGGAAGCAGAAGCAGCGATGCTCTGGGCAGTGGAGGTGCAGCACCAGGGGCAGCTTCGTGCCTCAGCAGGGCGGCGAGCTCTGCTCCCTTGGCTCAGCTTTTCCATTTGAGGCATCGGGGCCGCTCTCTGCCCTCTGCTTTTTTAAGGGCACAGACTTTGCCCGAGGAGCAGAAATATTTGGGTGTTGGAGCCTCGGCGCAGCCTGTGGTCAGCGGGGCTGGCTCAGCCCCACGCCTCTCCCCCGGGGCACCCACAGGGCGCAGCATCCCCAGCTCCACCACCAGCATCCTCCTCCTCCTCCTCACGGGTACCACGAGCTTGGGCATCCCCAGGGACCCCCAGCATCGTCCCCTTCCCCGGGCTGCCCCCAGCGCATCCCCAGGAGCCCCGAGGCAGCTGGAGATGTGTTCGGGGCCGCAGCCAAAGGCAGGGCCAGGGCTGGGCGAGCGGGGCTGTGTCCAGCGCAGCAGCGGCTGCGAACTGGCCGTGCTGCCTCTCGGGGCTCCGGTGTTTGGATTGAAGCGGGAGCCAGGCTCAGCGAGCAGGAAAAAATCCGTCAATGGATAAACAGAGCCTCCCTGGGCAGGCTGCTGGTATGTGGAGCGCCGCCGCCTCCCAGCAGGCTGGCGGGGAGCCCCGGCCCGCTGTGGGCACCGTCCTCATCCCACCAAGGGCACCATCCCTGTCCCACATGGGCACCATCCCCATCCCACCATGGGCACTGTCCCCGTCCTGCTGAGGGCAATGTCCCTCTCCCACCATGGGCACCGTCCCCATCCCGTTGTGGGAATCGTCTCCATCCCACCACGGCACCATCCCCATCCCATCACCTGCACCATCCCATTGTGGGAATCATCTCTCCAGCCACGGCACCATCCCCATCCCACCATGGTCCCCGTCCCCATCCCACCACGTGCCATTTTCCACCCAAGCCCTGCTCCCCCTTTCCCCTGTTCCCTGCCACCTCCCCTGCACCGGGTGCCACCCCAGGGTCCCCCCAGGGGCTGGGTGCCCCGGTGCCACCCCCATCACCTCTGTCCCAGGCCTTCCCGCTGCCGTCCCTCCCGCGGAAGCAGCCCACGGTGCTGGTGGTGTGCGGCCCGGCGCAGAACGGTGCCATCGGGCTGGTGTGCGCGCGGCACCTGCGGATCTTTGTAGGTATCTTCCTCCCCTCCTCCTCCTCCTCCTCCTCCCCGAGCACCCACCAGGCCCCAACGCTGCCTCTCCGCCACGCAGGACTACGAGCCCACCATCTTCTACCCCAAACGCTCCCCGGACCCCCTGTACCGGGACTTCACCACGCAGTGCGAGAAGATGGACATCCCCTTCCTCTCCTACCTCCCCACCGAGGTGAGCCCAGGCAGGAGCTGCCCCCCCCTCGCTGCCTGACGTGCCTCACCTTATTATCTCATCATTACCGTTGTTATTTCCCCCTCCTGGCTCTGCTGGGAGCCCGGGGATGCCATGAAATCCAGCGGGCGGCCGCCGCGCCCCGCCGCCGGCCCTGCCTCCCCGAGCCCCCGGCTCTGTTGTTGTTGGAAGCTCCGGCCTCCCTCGGAGGAATGTGACCTGAAATCGCTGTCCTGGCTGGCTGCGTGCTGCGTTTCCAGCCCGTTGCATCCCTCTCTCTTTAACTAGGGGGGGGAGGATTTATTTTTTTTCACCACTTGCTGCGTGCATCCAGTGATGGAGGGGAAAGGGATGCCCCCATTGGCACCGTTCCTACGCTCCAGGGGTGGGTGTGGGGGCTTGGGGACCCCCCCCAGCTGCCTGTTGTCTGTCCCCCCCCCCCAGGTGCAGCTGATCAACGATGCCTACAACGCCGTGGTGGACGCGGTGCTGGGCGCCGAGGCGGAGCTGGGCGAGGGGAGGGGGCCCTGCGCCGGCATCCTCGCCACCCTGAAGCACGTCCGCATCCCCATCGTCAGCCTGGACGTGCCCTCAGGTCCAGCCCCGCGCTTGAGACGGGGTTCCCCCCAGCCCGGGTTTGTCACCCTGCCCACCCCCGGTGTCACCCCCAGCGCGGGGACAGCCCCAGGGACCCCCCGCCGCCCCCGGCTTGGCAGCGTCCCCGCGGTTTTGCCAGCAGCGAGGTTCTGGCGGCGGCTCTCTGAGGATGCATTCAGGGCATCTCCAATAAATAACAAACTCCCCGAACTGAGACATGATGTAATTTGAAAACACCCGGGTGTCTGGTGGCCAGGCCTGGAATTGCCATCACCCCCCCCCTTCGTTCTCCCCCCTCCCTCCCCGCCTCTCTCCGCCGCAGCCGCTGCCGGAGGAGCAAACAGAAGCTCTCGACACGGCAGCTGGTGAATCCCCACCAAAAAAAACCCTGCGCCGTGCCAGGGCTGCTCGCAGGGATGGTGCAGAGGCAGGATGAGGCCAGAGCCATGCAGGGCAGCCGTGGGGCTGGGTTCTGGGGGGGAGGGGGGGCTCCGCATCCCCCAGCCCCACATCTCCACCACCTCGCGGCATCCTCCGCCAGCGCGCAGGCTCGCTGCCCCCTCGGCCACCCCCCGACCCCCTTTCCCTGTGTCTCTCCACAGGGTGGGACGTGGAGGCCGGGAGCAGCAGCGGGATCAGCCCCGACGTCCTGGTGTCGCTGATGGCACCCAAGCAGTGCGCCCGCCGCTTCCTGGGCCGCCAGCACTTCGTGGCCGGCCGCTTCGTGCCCTACGACGTGCAGAAAAAGTTCGAGCTCAACCCGCCCGAGTACCCCGGCACGGAGTGCGTGGTGCCCCTGTGAGCCCCGGCAATAAAGGGCTGGCAGCTCCTCGCCGTGCTCAGTGTCTGCCTGGGGACGTGGGACGAGTGTCGGTGGGCTCCCAAGGGCGGCCGAGGGGTCCCTGGCGCAGCCGCCTTGTCCCCATGGTGTGGCACCGTGATGGGGAAGGAGCCGGTCCCCGTCCCCGTCACCCCATGGTGCCGGGCTGAGCGACCCCAGGGGTTAATTAATGGGGAGGGCAGTGATGAGCCAGCACTGGGACTGTCCCCATGTGTCCTAGCAGCTAGGGGAAAGGGTGTCCTCAGCCCCAAAGTGTCACCGGGGATCTGGATCCCCAACAGTGCAGCCCCCGGTGCCGGGAACCCCGTGCCCTACAGCAACCCGGGTTTTGGGGAACGCATCTCAGGGATGGGGCCAGCAGGGCTGCGGTGCCCAACCACGTCTAACCACGATTTGGGGCAGCGCTGGGCTCCCCGCTCAGCCCCTCCCTGGGTCCTTCACCCCTTCTATCAAGGGGCCATGGGTGCCACGAGCTCCGCGCGGTCTCAGCTCGCTGGCGGGGCGCTCACACGTGGCCCAGGTCACGGCGCGGGCGCCCACCGGCCGTGCCCAGGCGCGGCGGTGCCAGGGGAGGGTTGGCACCCCGGCGCCGACCGCATGAGCTCAGAGGAAGGGCTTTCTCGGCTTTTTCCCTTCCCTCCCAGCCGCATTCCCCAGCGCATCCAATTTTAGCAGCTTTGCAAAAAACAAACCCTCGAGTTTACCGGGCTGGAGCGGCGAGTGGCAGCGCGCGGCCGGCTCGCGGGGAGGGCTCCTTCCCGCTTCCCTCTTGACACCGGGCCAGCCCCGGCGGAGCTGCCGGCCCCGAGTGCCAGGATCCGATTTCTGCTGTCTGCTGGCGCGAGGGGGAAAGCCGTCCTATATAGACCTGCGGGGCGGCCGCGCTCGCAGTCGCGGAGAGGAGCGGCTGCGGCGTGGGCAGCCATGGGGGAGCTGCCGCTGGCTCTCCTGGCTCTCGCTGCCCTTCGCTGCGCCGGGGCACCAGGTAAGATTTCGGCGTTTTTAACGACGTCTCAGGGACCCCCTCCAGGGAAAATTTCTCATCCCCGTCACGCCGCGGCGTGGGGCTGGGGGCTGCCGGCAGCGCTGTGGGGAAGGATGGCAGCACCGGGGATCGGCAAATGTTTGCTGGGGACAGATGGTTGTGACAGCAGCTGGGGAATTTCCCTCCTGTGTCTGCTTGGAGGATGCTCGGGGCTCTTTTCTGCCCCGCTCGGGAGCTTCACCTTCCCCAGGGCTGTGACACCGGAGGGATGATGGGGACGTGCCCGGTGCAGTGTCCCCACCGGTGCTGCCTGATCCGGTGCTGGTGGCTGAACCCGTGTGGGAAACCCCACCTGGAATTGCTGCCAGTCCCCCCCCCAGCTCCTCTGTGGGGCTCCCCAGCCCTGCGTGGGTTCTGCAAGGTGCCCAGGACAGCATTTGTGCGAGGAAGCCAGGAACATCCCCAGTTCTGGGGCAAAATCCATCCACCTTGCAGGGCGCTGCAGGGGTTCCCACTGCCTGGCTGCTCCTTTCCACCCAGCTCTGCCGTGTCCCCCCGGGGATGGGGACAGGGGTGGCATTGCTGTTGGCAGGGGGACGCTGCGTGTCTGTAGGGTGCCCACGGGTACCCACTGCGTGCTCATGGGGTGCTCCGTGCTGCATGGTGGTGTCTGGGGGGGTTCGGACACATCCTGCCCTAAATGATGGACACCTCTGGGACCCATCGGCTGGCCACAAACCTTCCTGGGCTGTTACAGGGACATCGGCTCATCCCGTTTGCTGCACAGCCCCAGACATCCAGCTCCTCTCCGGGGAGCATCCTTCTGTCCGTCCCAGCTCCATGTGCTCATTGCACGGCCAAAACACCCAGGATTGGGGCAGAGCTGCCCCCAGAAAGCCCCAGTGTCCTGGGGTGAACTCCCTGGGGGAGCTGGGGCGGGCAGCGAGCCCCCCCTGTGCCGGCTGCTTCCGTGCAGCACCTGCGATGCCCGGCTCAGCCTGCCCCAGGGGCTTTGCAGCCCAATTTCCTGCCGTGTCCCAGTTTGGTTGCTGGGGGCCGATCGTGCCGCAGCTCCTCACCCCCCCGCCGTGTCTCCCCTGGGGCAGCGGGGAGCTGGCAGGCAGCGTTTTCGGGCAGGCAGCCTCTGCTCCACCACCACCAAACCCTGCCCTGAACCCATGAAGATCCCTGTGCCTGGCCAGGGATGTCACTCGCAGCGTGACATCGGTGTTTAGGGCTTGGTGAGGGTCCTGGGGATGGGGGCGAGCCGGTGCCGGGGGCTCTCACCCTGTGCCTCCCCCAGAGTCCCTGGAGAACGACTCGGAGCCGGGCAAGAGCGGCGCACCGGGGAAGCCCTGGAAAGCAGCCCCCAACCTGGCAGACCTCGACCTGGACACGGCAGGTACGGCCACTGCGGGGCTGTCCCCGAGCCCCCACGGGATGCCACGCCACTGGGGACCCACGGGACACTGTGCTGCTGGGGACAGAGCTGGAGCTGCTCTGGGACACCTCTCCCTTGCAATCCAAAGGGGCTACGTGGAACCATGTCCCCCCAGTGCCAGCCTGCTAGATGACACCTTCCCCCGGGGACAGCGGGGACACCAGGCTCCCACAGCGGTGTCCCCTGGGGCTCTCGCAGCAGGGATGTGGTGGCCGCCCTGTGCACCCCACGCTTCCCATGCCACAGCACCCGGTGCTCTCAAGCCCGTGTGCTTTGGTCCACTCGTCCTCTGCCCTCACAGCCCCAGGAGCTGTCCCCAGGGTGCCCCTTCCCCAGCCCCGGTGGCACCCGGGGCCACACCGGTGCATTTAGGGGCAGAGGATGCACCCCAGCCACATACTCTGTCCCAGGTGGAGGGGCTGAGTGGACGTCCTGGTTCAACATCGACCACCCCGGGGGGGACGGGGACTACGAGAGCCTGGAGGCCATTCGCTTCTACTACCGCGGGCGCGTGTGCGAGCGGCCCGTGGCCATCCAGGCCCGCACCACCGAGTGGGAGCTGCCCGAGGACGTGGGTGAAGTCGTGCACTTCAGCCCCAAGAAGGGCTTTCGGTGCGTCAACAAGGAGCAGCCGCAGGGCAAGACCTGCTCCAACTACCACATCCGCTTCCTCTGCCCGCTGGGTGAGTGCTGGTCCCCAAACCCCGCTGGCACCTCTTGGGGGGGGGTGTCCGTGCCCGCTGTCCCCAGCTGGAGATGGCGAGGGACACCGCCCCGGGGGGCAATAACGATGGAGCTGGGCACGGGTTGGTCCCACGGTGGTGGGTTGCGACGAGCATCCCCCTTCACCGACCACCTCTGCCCTCCCAGAGCACATCTACTGGTCTCACTGGTCCTCCTGGAGCCCCTGCTCGCGGAGCGCCTGTGGCAGCAGCGGCACCCAGACCCGCCAGCGCCGCTGCGTCAACGCGCAGGTGGTGGCCGCGCTGAAGGAGCTCAAGTGCAAGGGCAAGGCGGTGGAGCGGCGGGCGTGCAGCGCCGGCCCCTGCCCAGGTAGGGACCCCCCCGCCCTCCCCACGCTCCCTCTGGCTCCCACCTGCAGCCTCCCCACCCTGTTCCTAAAGAGACGGAGAGGAGACGGCGGCGGAGCCAAGCGCCGGCCCTTCCCCGGCCGCAGGAATGTCGGCGCTGGGCTGCGGTCTCCCGTCCTGGCTTTGCTGGCGAAGGTTTTTTTTGGGCTTCGCTCTGCTCGCCGGCCGGCTCCGGCTCAGCTCCGAGCCCCCGCGCGGGGGCACGGGCTGTCCCATGGGGCCGCAGCCGTGCAGCGGCTGCCCCCGCGCCGACGCGGCAGCTCCCCGGGCGATGTGCCCCCGCCTGCACCTCGTCAGCTTAATTGCAATAACAGAGGCTGAGCTTGTAAAAATAGCTTGGCAGGGGCGTGCAGGGCCGAGCCGGGGGCTGAATAGGGCACGGGCAGCTGGATGGAGACCTGTGGGGTGGGGACCCCATGGTGCCTGCGTCCCCTGTCCCCCGTGCTGCAGCTCTGCAGCATTATCCCCTGCGCCGTGCCCCCTTCCTGGGTGGGGGGAGTGCGGTGCCCGATGCCCACACCCGGCATCTCCCTGCAGAGCCCACGTGGACGGAGTGGGGTGCGTGGGGGCCCTGCTCCCGCAGCTGCGGCAGCGCCGGGACACGCGTCCGCCGCCGGAGCTGCAAGAACGCCAAGAAGCTGCTGTGCGCCGGGCGCCCCGCCGAGGTGCAGAAGTGCCCCCCCTCGCCCTGCCCAGGTACCTGTCCTTGGGGACACGGGGACGCTGCTGACCCCACTGGTGGCGGTGACCCCGGGGTCTCAGCGCCGTGCCGTCCCGCAGCCTGCCCCGAGCACACCCTGCAGGGCACCGTCGTCTCTGCCACCGGCGCGGCGCTGCCCGGTGCCCGCATCTACCTGGAGGGCCGCCCGCCGGTGCTGGTGGCCCGCAGTGACACCCGTGGCAACTTCCACGTGGCCGGGGTGTGCGAGGGCACCGCCGCCAACGTCAGCGCCCACCGCGATGGCTTCGTCCCGGGACTGGCACCCGTCATCTCCAACGGCTCCGGCGTGTCGGTGGCACGCGTGACGCTGCAGAAGCTGGGTGAGCACCGCGGCACCGGGGGCTGCGCTGTGACCCCCTCGGGGTCATAATGGGGGGGGTTTAAGGAGCGGGGAAGGGGTCACCACGGCTGGCTGCACCCTCTGGTCCCTTCTCCCGCAGAGAAGCCCTACATGGTGCTGCACCCCAAGCCGAAGGTGCGGGTGGCCGGGCAGGAGGTGACCTTCTGCTGCAAAGCCTCGGGCACCCCGGTGCCCAAGAAGTACTACTGGTGAGTGGGTGCGGGCAGGGGGGGCAGGGGGTCACCCACCGTGTCCCCGCTCACCGTGTCCCCGTCCCCGCAGGTACCACAACGGGACGCTGCTGGACAGGAAGGTGCACAAGTACGGCAGCCGCCTGGCGCTGCGGGCGCTGGTGCCGGAGCAGGCTGGCACCTACCACTGCAAGGCCAGCACCGAGGCGGGCGCCATCAGATCGGCACCGGCGCAGCTCACCGTGCTGGGTGGGTGGGCACGGGGTCTTTGTGGGGAGGGCAAAGCTTCTAGGGCATTGCAGCATCCCCGGGAGCATGGGATGGGCTTTGTTGGCAGCATCTCCGTGAGATGGGGTCCCTAAATTTCTCTGTCTTCCCCAGCCCAGGGCCAGCAGAGCTGCAACCCGAAGCCGGAGCCCAGCCTCATCGAGCTGCCCGCCGAGTGCCGGCAGGACGCTGAGAGCTCCCGGTACTACGACGTGGGGCACTGCCCGCCGGCACCGTGCGCCGGGAGCCCAGCTGATGGGAAGCGGTGCGGGGCGGGCGCGCGGCGCTGCTGCGGCGTGCGGCGCATGGAGGTGCGGGAGATCCAGTGCGGCGGCGCCGTCCTGCCCGTCAAGGTGGTGGCCGAATGCGGCTGCGGGCCCTGCGCCCGGCCCCGCGTCCTGGTGCAGGGACGGGTGACGGCGGCCGACACCGGGGAGCCCCTGCGCTTCGGGCAGATCTTCCTGGGGAGGAAGAAGATCGGCTTCACCGGCTACCAGGGCTCCTTCACCATCGAGGTGCCGCCGGACACGCAGCGCCTGGTGGCCCGCTTCGTGGACCGGCAGCAGCGCTTCGTGGACGCCGTCAAGGTGCTGCCCTTCAACAGCCGGGGCGGGGCGGTTTACCAGGAGGTGAAGATGATGAGGAAGAAGGAGCCGGTGGAGCTGGACGCCAGCCGGACCAACGCCATCCCGCTGGGCGAGGTGGGCGGCCAGGAGCCCGTCGGGGAGCTCGTCATCCCCGCCGGCGCCTTCCTCCGCCCCTCCGGGGAGGTTTTCAGCGGCACCGTCAAAGCCAGCGTCACCTTCCTGGACCCCAGGGACATCGCCACGGCCGGGGCCGCCTCCAGCGACCTGAGCTTCGCCAACGCCGAGGGGGAGATCGTCCCCCTGCGGACCTACGGCATGTTCGCCGTGGATTTTCGGGAAGGGGATTCGGGCGAGGCGCTGCAGACGGGGCCGGTGGAGGTGCGGATGGACGCGGGGCAGATCCGGATGGCGGAGCACCTGAAGAAGATGAAGCTGTGGTCCTTGAACCCCGAGACCGGCTTGTGGGAGGAGGAGGGCGTCTTCCGCCCGGCCAAGGAGAGGCGGGGGAAGAGGGAGGAGAGAACCTTCCTCATCGGCAACATGGAGATCCGCGAGCGGCGCCTCTTCAACCTGGACGTGCCGGAGGACCGCCGCTGCTTCGTCAAGGTCAGGGCTTACAGCAACGAGAAGTTCAACCCCTACGAGCAGCTGGAGGGGGTGGTCATCAGCCTCATCAACCTGGAGCCCCAGCCCGGCTTCCCCGCCAACCCGCGGGCCTGGGGCCGCTTCGACAGCGTGGTCACCGGCCCCAACGGCGCCTGCCTGCCCGCCTTCTGCGACGCCCGGCGCCCCGACGCCTACTCGGCGTATCTCACCGCCACGCTGGGTGGCGAAGAGCTGGAGGCCGTGGCCTCCAGCCCCAAGCTCAACCCCAACGCCGTGGGGGTGTCCCAGCCCTACCTGAACAAGCTGGGCTACCGCCGGCTGGACCACGACGACCCCAGCTTCAAGAAGACGGCCTTCCAGATCAACGTGGCCAAGCCCGACCCCAACAACATCGACGAGACCAACGGCCCCGTCTACCCCTACCGCAGCCTCAAGGAGTGCGAGGAGGCGCCGGTGAGCGCCAACCACTTCCGATTCTACCGGGTGGAGGTGGACAAGTACGAGTACAACGTGGTGCCCTTCAAGGAGAGCGACCTGACCTCCTGGACCGGCGACTACCTGGCGTGGTGGCCCAACCCGCAGGAGTTCAGGGCGTGCTTCATCAAGGTGCGGATCGAGGGCCCGCAGGAGTACATGGTGAGGTCCCGTAACGTGGGGGGCAGCCACCCCCGCACCCGGGGGCAGCTCTACGGGCTCCGGGACACCCGCAGCGTGCGGGACGGGCTGCTGGAGAACAGCTCGGGAGCCTGCGTGGAGTTCAAGTGCAGCGGGATGCTCTACGACCAGAGCCTGGTGGACCGCACCTTGGTCTCCATCATCCCCCAAGGCAGCTGCCGCCGCACGGCCGTCAACGGCCTCCTGAGGGACTACCTGGCCCGGCACCCGCCAGTGGCCGACACCAACAACACGGCCTCCTTCACCATGCTGGCGCCGGTCGACCCCTTGGGGCACAACTACGGCATCTACACGGTGACGGACCAGAACCCGCGCCTGGCCAAGGAGATCGCCATCGGCCGCTGCTTCGACGGCACCTCGGACGGCTTCTCGCGGGAGATGAAGTCGGACGCGGGCACCGCCGTCACCTTCACCTGCCAGGAGAGGCCGGCGGGGCGCGAGAGCTTCTTCCAGCGCCTGCTGACTTCGCCGGCCGAGGCGCTGGAGGAGATCCGGCGCGAGATGGGGGCCGGCGAGCTGCGCCGCGGCGCACCCCCCGAGGTGCTGGACTTCGCCTCCGGCGTGCGAGCCCTGAGCCCCACGCCGACCCGCCGGACCCCCAGCAGCCGGCGGAGGATGGGCCGGACCTAGGCGCAGCAGTGAGCGCCGCGGTGTCCCCGTGCCCCCCCCTTTCGCCCCCCAGCCCTCCACTTTCCCCCTCGCTTTTACCCGCGCTCATTTATACCGACCGATGGGGAGGGGTGGGATAGGGGGGGACGCGGAGGTGCCAAGGGACAAAGGGACACGTCTGGTGGGGGCCGTGTTGTGTCCCCCCCCATGACCAAAGGACACTTTTCCCAAGGGGGAGGTGCCCCCGTGTCTGAGCCTGGATCTCCCCCCCCTCTCCGGGTGCTGTCCCCTGCCCTCGCCCCCCAGCCCCGTGCGGGGCAGCTCGTGGTGCTCACCCCCCCGGCCCCGGCCGCAGGATGCGGCCCCTCGGGGGTTATTTAAAAATAGAAAAAAAGAGAAAAAAATGCAGGGGAGGGGGACGTGGGACGCAAATAGGGGAGAGGGCTCGATGGGGAAGGGGCGCCGTGTGCCGGGGATTGGTGGCACCTGGGGGTCCTCCTGGGGGAATCCTTGGTCCTGGCTGGATGCAGCAGCCCTTTGGGGCAGGATAAGGAAATACGGGGTGTCTTTTTGGGGAAAAAAAAGCAAGGGTTTGGATAAAAAGCCCTTTTCTCCCTCCCGCATTGGGTGGTAGAGGCTTGGGTGCAGGCAGCGTGCTGGGGACCCCAGGCTCGGACCCCGCAGCTTCCACCCAAGCTCAGCACTGGGCCTGATCCTGCACCCATCCCCCCCCCCTTGCCCCGGATCCTTTGCCCTCAGGGTGTGCGTTTTGCCCCCAAATCCTTTTCCCCAGGCAAAACCCAAGCCCTTTCTTCCAACCTCCCCTTTTTTCCTCGCCGCCAGCCCCCGCGGGCAGAACTGGGGCAGTTCAGCACACGGTGGAGGTGGGAGGTGGGGGGGGGAAAGGGGAGGGGGGGGGGGAGACGACGGCAGGATGCGGCCCCGGGCACGCCACCAATTTGTACATTATTTATTATGAAATATACGGTTTGTGTTTACACCCACGTGGCTGCTGGGTTTCTCTGGGCTGCCCCGAACTTGGCGACAAACCTGGGGGGGGGACCCAGGATCGTTCCCAAACCCCCCCCACTCCTCGACGTACCCAGGATGGGGTGGGGGATTTTTTTTTTTATTTTTTTTTTTATTTTTTTTTTTGGGGGGGTTGCTCCACGCAGGGCTGGCCCCGTACCCCCCTCCCACCACCCCGCACGGTAGCATCGTCCCGGCAGCTCCTGTTTGCCTTGGGCCCGGTTCAAGCAACTGGCGGCCGTGCAGCGGCACGGGGCGGGGGGGCCCCATCCAACCCCGCAGCCGGGGGACGTGGCAGCCTGGGGGGGGGGGGACGGGACCCAAAACCTCCCCACGGCTCCCGGCACATGGGGATGAGCCCAGCCCCATTAAGCGAGGCGGGAGCTGGGGGTCTGTCCGTCCATCCAACAAGGTTTGGGGGGGGTCCTGGAGGATGTAGGAATTGGGGGGGGGCTCCTGCACGTGGACCCCGCGTTGGGCTGCGGTCCCGTAAACCCCCCCCCCACCACCAGCCCCGGAGGATGCCGTAATGGAACAGGCTCCGTGTTTGGGTCCAAAACATCCCCTCCTGCTCTCGGGACAATGTTTCCCTTTTAAAACACGGTTTGGCCAAATCCAGGCATTTTTTCGCCCTTCTACTGGATGCTGCCGCTGGCGAGATCAAAGGGGACGGGGCAGCGGTGGGGAGGGGGGGGGACGGACAAGGGGAGTTTGCCAAAACCACCCCTGGGTGCTGCGGCAGCCAAAACCTGTCCCTCTCCTCCTCCTGCCTGGAAGGAAAAATGCTGAGGATGGATGCAACGGGTGGGGGGGTGCCCCCCCACCCCATGTGCCCCCAAAAAGCTGGCAGAGGGTCCCCGCCCCCATTCCTGGGGGGCTCAGGGCCCTGACCCCATCATGGGGGGACATCGGGGGGTGATCCCCCGAGGGCATCGCTGGTGGCAGCGCCCTGGGGGGTGGGATGCTGGGGGGGGGGGGGGGCAGGATTTTTTCCACCGTCTGCTCAGCTTGGTCAGAGGCAGCAGATGGAAGCAGCTCCCGATGTTATTTTGGGCACGGGGGGAGAAAATGGGGGGAAAAATGGCAAAAATGAAGCCGCACGCAAAAAAAAAAGGATGGCTCCCCCCAGCTCCCATTGTCCACCAGCAGCTTTGAAGCCCCCCCCCAAAAGCCTCAGGGAGATGTGCCCCATCCTGCCCCCCCAAAAAAGGAGCAGGGCTGGAGGGGGGCTCCCAAATTCTCCCATCCCTCCTTCCCCCACGCCCCCTACACAGCCCCGCTCCCACCCCGGGGTGCTGGGGACCAGGAGATGGGTGCAGGGGGGTGGCCAGGGTGGGACGGGTGCGGGAGGTCCGTGCTGGGTGTCCCAGCCCAACCCCACATTCCCGAGGGTTGGAAAACTGCCTGGGGTCAGGGGCTGGGCTGGGGGCTGCAGCCAAATCCTCCTGCTGCCCCCCCCCCTCTCCATGGGGCCGGAGGGTGTGGGACCCTCCGACGCCCCCCAGCCCCGGGGATCTGGCAGCTTCCCGGCCAGATCCACACCCCACCTGAATTGTGTCACCCCAAAGAGCATCATCGGGGAACAAAATAACCCCCCTGCCCCCCCCCCCCCAGGAGGTGCTGGGCGCTGCCGGGTCCTGGTGCTGGGGAGGGGGTCCCTGGGCACCCCACGTTGCACCCACAGATGGAGCAGGAGGGGTTCCCACAACGAAGCGGCTTTGGGGTCAAAACCCCAAAGGTCAAACCCCTCAAAGGGCAAAACCCTAAAGGTCAACACCCCAAAAGTCAGACCCCAAAGACCAAAACCCCAAAGGCCAAAACCCCAAAGGCCAAAACCCCAAAGGGCAAAACCCCAAAGCTCAACCCCCCAGAGGCGCAGGTGCCCCTCGGCGCGGTCCCCGAGCGTGGGACGCCGGCACAGCGAGCGCCCCAGCCCCTTGCAGGATGCGTCCCTGCGGTGCTCAGCGCGTCTCAGCTGCTTCTCGTTACCTCCCAACCCCGTCCAAGCTGGGGCTGGAGTTCCCAAATTGGGGAAGGGAAAAAAATGGGGAGGGGGAGCAAGCCAGGAGAACGCTGGCTGACCGCTCGTGGGGCGCACGGGCACGTCCTTCGGTGCCACCGGTCCCCGCAACAGGGACGGGGATGCTGTTTGCCCCCCCCCTTGGATGGGTGCAGCCCCCCCAAATCTCCATGGGGGTGCCTCTGCGAGTGCTGCTGCTCCCCGCGAGCACGTCCCGGCGCTGGCCGAGAACAAAGGCTGCTCTGAGCACCAGCCACGAGCTGGAAAGCTACTTGGGAAGCAGCTCTCGTTCGCTTTCCTTTTTTTTTTTTTTTTTTTTTTATTCCTTTTAAATAATGGAAAATATAATGACAGTGCCTAAATTAAAATAATAAAAGAAACCAGCCGAAAAGCCAACCCGAAATAGGAGAGAAACCCACGTTTCAGGCTGAAAGGGAACACGCACGGGCAAGGGATGAAAGGGAAAAGCAGACGTGCGCACGCTGTGCTCGGCCCCGCTCCGAAGCCGCCCCTCACTCCTCCCCGAGTGCTGGCAGCCCCCCCCCGGGGCCCCCCTGATATTTTTGCAGCTGCGTCCCCCCCGTGCACCCCATCCCCACCGGCTCCTCTTTTTGCACCACGCTCAGCACCCTCGGTGGGATGGATGCCCGGGGACAGGGGGGGCTCAGGGGCTTCTCCTGCCCCCCGTGTGTCCCCGGGGGGGGGCAGCGGGGGACACGGGAGGTGCCAGCTCCCCGTCCCTGCTGCCATGGCGGGGTTGGGTCCAGCTGCCGAATTCCTGGCCGTCTGGCCAAGAGGCACTCGCTGCGCTCCTGCCGCTCCCTCCGGACAAGTGGAGGAGGAAAACAAACGGTGCTCGAATTTGGATGGGGGGGGGTCCCTGCTCCCCATCCCCAGGTGGGGACACGGAGGGCTCTCGACATCCTACCCCCACGGAAGGGGTCATTCAGAGCCAGGATTTGGGGGAAAATAGTGGGAATTGGTGAGCCAGGTGGAGAGGGGACCCCGGCACCGGTGCGAGGTGAGACCCCAATTTCTGCCTCGGTCCCGAGGTGAACCCGGCACGGCCCCGGGAGGCAGCGCCTCACGCCACGCATTCCTCTCCCAGTTGCTTTTTAGATATATTTGAGGAGTTACATCTCAATATCTCGCTGTTCAAAGCGAGCTGGTTCTGGAAAAAACATCCATTCCCCCTTTTCAAGCTATTTTTGAAACCTTTGGCCTTTGTTCATCCTCAGGATCCAGACCATAAATAATAATAACAACATACTTAAACCCTTTATGATGACAGCTCGCCGAATCTGCCAGAGCATTTTAATTCTCCAGATGTCGAAAATCTGACTCAAAACTGGAAGTTTGGTAAATATTTCGTGTGTTTTTCATTTCACGGCCACTGGTTTTTTTATCACATGAACCAGAGGAAGAAAAACACAAAGTGGAGCGGCTATTTCTGGAGCTGGTTGGAGACAAGGTGAGCTGGGGGGCCGGTGTCTCCCATATCCTGCACCCCCCTTTCTCCTATCCTGCGTCCCAGGACCAATATCCCATACACTGCATCTCACATCCCATATCCTATATCCCACATCCCATATCCTATATCGCACATCCCATATCCTGCACCCCTTATCCCATATCCCTTATCCCACATCCCATATCCTGCACCCCTTATCCCATATCCCTTATCCCACATCCCATAGCCACCACCCCATATCTCACATCCCATATCCTGCACCTCTTATCCCATATCCAAAGATCCCATATCCTATATCCACCACTCCACATCCACATCCCATAACCAGCGTCCTGCACCCCTTTTCCCATATCCAAAGATCCCATATCCCCATATTGCACACCTCCCAGACCCCTCATCCTACATCCCATATCCATCTGTTGTGTATCCCATCCCCAAGCACTGCATCCCATACCCCACAACCACCTCCCAGAACCAATATCCTATACCCACATCCCTCATCCCGTGCCCTGTACCCGCTCCCAGCCCCACAAGGCCACGGGGGGGGGGGTCCCATTCCCTCCCCTTCACCCCCACCCACCCCAATTCTTTGGGGGTGCTTCGAGGGAGCGAAACACCGGCCGCTATTGACTTTGCTCAGGGGACGTTCCCCTTCTCTCCACTGCACGCCGAAAAACGTCAGCAGGAAAAAAAAAAAAATAATAAAAAGAAGAAGAAGAAAAAAATAAAAATAATAATAATAAAAAAAAAAAAAAAAGCAGGCTTTCAGCACAAGTCCTGGAAAAAGCGAGTTTCGGGTTTCGCCACCGCAGAAGCAAACAGGGCGCGTGGCCGCCCTGCCCGATGGCGAGCCAGCGCATGCGGTGGCTGGATCGCGATGCTCTCCTCCTCCCAGGACGGGGGAGCCTCCTCCTGGCTTCGCCAGCCCACTCCCCGGCCTCCCCCCCCCCCCCCGCAGCCCTCCTGACCAGCAGCCCAGATTTTTTTGGATGGGGACGTCCCGTGAAAGGCTGGCGTGGAGCTGCCCTCCGCCCCGCGTGCCGGCGGGGACGTCACGGGTCGGATCCTGGCCCCGATGCGCGCCCCTGTGCTGGGTTATTTGGGGTGGGGAGGGCAGAGGGGGGGCGTTGTGGGGGTACCACACAGGCTGCAGCCCCCTGCACTGGGACCCCCAGAGCTGGGGACCCTCCCCATGCTCCAGGTACCCCAAAACCTGCCTGTCCCCACACTCCAGCAGCTCACACGGTTATTTTGTGCCCCGGGGTACCCCATATTCTGGGTACCCCATACCCTGGGTACCCCATACCTTGAGTACCCCATATTCTGCATACTCCATACCCTGGGTACCCTATATCAGGGGTACCCCATAACAGAGGTACCCTATACCCCCATTTCCCTATACCCCAGGCACCCTGTACCCCAAGTACCTCGTACCCCAAGTGCCTCACACCCCAGTTTCCCCACACCCCAGGTGCCCCACAACCCCGTTACCCCACAGCCCTAGTTCTCCTGTATCCATTTGTCCATACCCCATGCACCCCACAGTCAGTGTACCCCACACTTCATTCCCTCCATACACCAGGTACCCCATAGTCCAAGCGCACCGCACCCCATTTTCTCCATACCCCCCCCCCCACTCTGGGCACCCTGTACCCCAATTACTCCATCCCCATTCACCCCATACCCCGAGTTTCCCACACCCCAGTTTCTCCAGACCCCAGGGACCCCCAACACAAGCACCCCATGTCCTTTCTCCGTACCCCATCCCCCTCTTTGCCCTGGGGGATTCCCTGCCCCGTGACCCTGGTCCCATGGGGCTCCCCGCACCCCCACAGCCCCCCAGCTCTGCCCCCAACCCTAAGACATAAGACTGGGGCACAGGGGAGTGGTCCCCACAAAACCACCCCAGACACGGGGTGCCGGGACGACCCCGCTGGACCCCCTGCCGCCGTCCCACCCCCTTCCCAAAAGCAACATCCCTCCCATGTGCCCCTCTGCGTGTGCTGCGCTTGCAAAACCCGCAGGATTTCCTGAAAAGTCCCGCTATTGGGGAAATGAAACCAGGGCTCGGAGATCCCTCCCAGCGCACGCGTGCGCTCGGGTGGCCGCTGCATTCGCAGCGCGGCGCGGGCAGGATGGAGAACTGCTGCCTGCGCTGCCGCCTCCTCTACAGGCAATGCTGGGGGATGTGCGTGGGCCTGGCCATCGGGGTGGTCTTGGTGGTCGTGGCCACGGCCCTCGTCTCCTCCCGGGAGTCGCTGGGGGGCTCGGAGAGGCTGGAGGAGCTGGGGACGGCGCAGGAGGTGCTGCAGGAGAAGGTGGCCGCGCTGTGGCAGGCGCTGGCTGCCACCGACAGGTCCCTCGCCGAGGTGCTGGCTGTCACCAACAGGTCCCTCGCCCGGGCGCTGGATGTCACCAACAGGTCCCTCGCCGAGAGGCAGGGGCAGTGGGAGAGCTGCAGAAACGAGCTGGTAGGTGCTGGGGAAATGGGGAGGGGGAGGTCCCTTACTGGGACTCCCCCCCCCCCCCAAGGGGAAAGGGGTGCGGGGTTTGCTTCGCGCTGCTCCCAGCCCGGGGAGGGGGAAAAGAGCTGGTGCCTGAGGCCGTGTCCCCTGTCCCTTTCTGTCCCCGCGCTCAGGACACGGTGAAGAGCAGCGTCTCGGAGCTGACACGGCGTTTAGCCCAGCTGCAGAGCCACGGGGATGAGCAGAAGGCCAACGTGGGGCAGCTGCAAGGTGAGCACCGGGGACACCCCGGTCCCTGCCCCCTGGGACACCCCTGTCCCCCTGCTCCCTGACCCTCACCCGCTGTCACCCCCCCCCCCCCTTTAGAGGACAACAGGGAGATCAAGGAGAAGCTGGAACAGCAGCGGCAGCAGCTGGAGGAGGCGCAGACGGACAGGTGAGACCCCCGCTCCCCCCTGCTCCCCCCACGGTGGCCCCAGCCCCGTGCGCTGTCCCCTGACTCTCGCTGTCCCCCCCCAGGAGCAATCTCCAGTCGCAGATCAGGGACGCTTTGGCAAGGATCCGGTCCGCACAGAGCTGGCATTCGAGTGGCACCGGCGCGATGCTCCCCGGCGTGGCCATGCCCCTCGTCCTCCTGGCTCTGCTCTTCCTGGGGACGCTGCTGCTTTGAGCACGGAGCCGCGAGAACACGGACCTGGCTTGTACCCCGGCCCCGCGGGGCAAGGGGGGACGGTTCCCATCCTGCTGGTTTGGAGCTGGTGGTGGCAGTTCCCACCATGGGGACGTCGAGTGGGAACACCCTGGGGAGGTGTTCTCCAAAATGCTGGCCCCTGTGCGATGGGGAGGGGGCAAAGGCAAAGGGACGGAGACCTGGCACTGCCCTGGGGCTGCTTTTAAGCAAGGGGTTCACAGATACTGTGCGGTTAGGTGGGTTTGAGCTATTTTCCAATAAAAACTCATGAAAACCCAAAGTGTTTTGTTGCTCCAGCATCAGGCCAGCCCCCCTCCCGGCACGGCGTGGGTTTGGCCCGGCCGAATTTACCCACGGCCGGGGCCGAGCACCCTCCCACGCGCTGCGCAAACCAAGCCCGTGATGGGCTGTGACCTGCGAGAAACCACAGCCCAAAGCGGCGCTGGGCAGAAAAAAAACCCCCACGGGCAGCACCCGGAGCAACCCGGGCACACCCCGGGCGGCCACGAGCGTCCCCGTTCCCCCTCCCCGGCATGGACCCCGCGGTGCCCAAAGCCACGCTGAAGGTGCTGGGGCTGTGCGCGGGGCTGCTGGTGCTGGTGGCGGCGGTGACGGTCTCGGTGGCCGTGCTGCTGTGGCGTTCGGAGGCTCTGGGGATGCTGCGGGGCTGCCGGGAGCGGGCTGCCAATGAGAGCCGGGTGCTGGAGCTGCGCCTGGCCGAGCTGGAGCAGGATCGTGCCCGGCTGCAGCGCACCGTGGCCGAGAGCGCGCGGGCAGAGGATGCTCGGCGCCGGGAGCTCGCCCAAGCACGCCAGGAGGGCAAGAAGCTCAATTCCAGCTTGGCGTCCTGCCGGGAGCGGGCGGTAGGTGCTGCGGGGATGGGGACTGGGGGGGTCCCCGACCCCTCAGACCCTGGTTTGGGGTTGGATGCATGTGGGGAGAGGAACGCTGCCCAGGAAGGTTGGGGAGGCGGCTCCTGGCGCGGCGCAATGGTCAAGACCGTGTTGATGCTCCGTCTCCGGGGGGATTTGGGGCAGGCTCGTGGAAAATCCCAGTGGCAGTTGGGGTGTGGAAAGCCCCCCTCTGGTTCCTCGCGCCTGGCTGGGGGGCAGCTATTCTTAGCAGCGCCCAAACCGAGGCACTCCACACGTATAATTAACCCATCCCAAAGCAGCCACCGAGGCCGGAGGCCGGTGCGGAGCTGCCTCTCCTCTCCTCTCTTCTCCTCTCTCCTCCAAGGTATTTTTAGCTGTGGACCCAGCTGGGAAAGGGCTTGGCCCCAGCGTTGCGGCCGCGGCCGGAGGAAGAGCGGGGCCCACCTCTCCTCTGCCATCCGGCCAAACAATGGCCTGGAGGGGCTGGAAAATGCTCCGGCGTCCCCGGGGCTGGCGCCGGCCGCGGGGACACGGCTGGAGCGAGCTCACGGAGAGCAGGAGCCCCCGGCCCCCACGAGGCACCCGTAGAGGCTGAGCAGGTCGGGGCTCCCTCTGTGCCCCCCGTGCATCCTCACCAAGGCTGCGCTCAGGCTGTCCAGGCTTTGCTCCAGGGGATGAGTTTTTCCCCCCAAATCCACATCCCCACCTCCTGGAGAAACCTCCCCAGCGTGACGAGGGGGACACAAAGTCACCGGGAGCACGAGGGGTTGCTCTGGGGACACCGGGGAGGGCGGGCAGCAGCTGAGGAGCTGGGACGATGCTGCCCACCCCATTCCCACACCGCCGTGTCCCCTGTCCCCAGGCCAGGCTGGAGGCCAACGCCACGGCGCTGCGGGACGAGGCGCTGGCGCTGCGGCACGAGCGGGCTGAGCTGGCCCGCAGGAACGCGGCTCTGCAAGGTGCGTCCGTCTGTCCGTCTGTCCGTCCCCTGGGACCCCAGCCCCGGGGTGCTGACCTTGCCACCCCCCCCCCGGGGACGATGCCCAGCCGGGTGGCTCAGGTTTTGGGGTGCCCCTTCGCCCCGCAGAGGAGCTGGCGCAGGGCACGGAGGAGGCGAAGGGGCTGCGGCGGCAGCTGGAGGAGGCGGAGGAGCAGCGGCGAACGCTGCGGGCACGCGGGGAGAAGTGTGAGGCTCGGCAGAAAGAGCTCGAGAAAAACCTGTGAGGGTCCCATCCCTTTGCTGTGCCCTCCCCTGGGTGCCCCCCCCAGGGCTGCGGTGCGCCCTGACACGGCTCTGCTCTGCCCGCAGGAGGGACTACGCGGCCGAGGCGGAGGCGCAGCGACGGCGGAGAGTGGGGTCCCGCACGGCCAGGCGCAGGTGCCCCCCTTCCCGGTACATTTTGTGGGGGCTGCCCTGCTGCTTTGTGGGGTCAGGGGGCTGGGCACCTTGGGGAGGGGGCTTCTCCAGCACAACCCCTCGCGGGCACAGCTCTGCAGGTGCCATCGCGCCCCTTTTGTCACCGGTGTCCCTGCTCACTCGAGGCTGTCCCCTCTCTTGCAGGAAAGGCTGAAGCCCCGCAGCATCCTTCCTGCCCCCCCCCACCCCCTTTTTTACCAGCACACCGACCACGCTTGGCTACGGCACCGCCACCGCGCCGGCACGGCCGCGGCCCCCTCCTGCACCCACCCGGGCTGAGCCGAAGCGGGGTGCTGGGGGTGCCGGGGCCGTGCCCATCATTCCCAGTCCCACAGCGCCCCTTAGCACTGGGACCCAGCAGCAGCTCAGCCCCGCTGTGCCGGGCAGCATCAGAGCGGAGCCGTCGCAGCGAGACCACCGGCGCTGCCCTCGCCCACGTCCCCCCGCACCGTGGGCACCCAGGGGCAGGGCTGGGGCTTTTTGGGGTGCTGGAAGCTTTTGCTGGCCACCACCTGCTTGTCGCAGCTGATTTATCGGAACAGGATCACGTCCCGAGGTTATCCAAAAGGGTTTATTAATCATTAACTGCGTTTATCCGCGGATTAAACAGACGTGGTGGTCAAGCACCTGCTGTGGTTAACCTGCGGTCAACCCCCCCCACCCCTCCCGGCTACTACTCACCTAAAAATGAAGCCAGTTCACGGATAGAAAATAATGCTTAAGCTTGACGGGTACAAAATATTGCTCAAGTTTGGTCCAGAAACATCCCATACGTGCAGAGACGTCGCTCACCTCGCCGCAAGCACCGGTGCCGGGTCAGGGCTCTCGGCCTCGAGGGATTTGGCACAGGGGGGGCTCCGCACACCCCAGTGCCTGCAGACACCCCTAGCATGAATTCCTTGACCTGCAGCCAAAAGCATGGCACGATTTTGGGGTGTGCACAGCTCAGCCAACTCCAATTAGCCCTGCTAATTAGCAGCACCCCAAGAGCGGGCAGCAGGAGGCAGAGGGAGGGCACTTGGCAACCCCGGGCACCCCCAGGGTGGGGGCTGATAGGGGCTGTGGGGCCGAGCTGGGGAGGGGGGTGGGAGGGGGTGTGGGGACAGGGACCAGCAGCTGCTGCTGTTTCGCAGCCACTTCCCAGCTCCTTTGATCTCCTCGAAGGACGGTTTCCAGGAAAGGTGCCGATTTTCCTGCCGCTGCCACAGCGATATCCTGTGCAGAGGGCAGGGCGGCTGCGAGAGGCCGAGCGCAGGCATCCGGCCCCCCCCCACCCCCCAACACACCAAACCCTTGAAAATCGCCCCCAGCGACCCCCACGGTGGGCAGCCAGGCGAGGCTGAGACAAAGGGGGGGGGCTGCAATGGGGTCCCAAACCCAACGGTCCCATACCCAACGATTTGGGATGGGCAGGTCCCGTTCCCCATGGCCCGACCTCGATGCAGCGCCAGCCCTTGGCACAGGAAGGATTAATTATAGACGGGCGGCTAATTGGAAAATGGGACAAAGAGGCAGGGTGGGCACGTGGCAGGGGGACTGAGCCCCCCAGGGATGCCCCGTGGGGATGCCCGGGCACCCCAAAGGACGCAGGGAGCCCTCGGGGACCGCGTGGCCGCGGCGAGCATCCCATCGGTGAAGGCAGCGCCGCGCCGGGGTCCGGAGCCAGCAGCGGGGTCAGGGGCCAGCAGAGCCCAGACAGCGTCCCCACGGCGGGGCCGGGGGGGAGCGGAGGGGGTGAGTCACCGTTATTTGCAGCTCAGGAAGGAAACGCGGTAGCTGAGAATGGATTTGGGACCGACACCGTCCCCGGCACCGCAGACACTCGCAGGCCCCAGGGAGCGTGGCACAGCGAGAAGGCAGGAAACGGCGAGCAGCTCGGCTGCGGCGGGGTCAGCGCCAACACCTCGGCACCCCCCCGCTGAGCCCCCCCCCCCACCGGGGTCTGGGCATCCTTCGGTGCCGGCTGGGGAAGGGCCCCAAGGAGCGGGGATGGGGACGCACGCGGTGGTGGGGACCCAAAGGCGGCCCCGTTCAGCACAGAGCTGGGATCCGGGATGGTGGAGATGCTCCGTGTCCCAGCCTGTCCCCAAGCTGGGCGTTGTGTCCCCCCCCCGGGCTCACCGCTCCGCTCTGGGGACCCCAAATCAAGCGGGACGGGTGGCTGCAGCCCCGCACCCCCGTGGCACAGGATGGCAAAGCCCCCGGGGGTCCATCCTGCACATGCTTGGCATCCTCTGCAGCCCCATGGATTGGTGCTGATGCAGGCAATGGGGTCAAAGCCACTTTTGATGGGGTTTGAGGCCACCTTTGATGGGATTTGAGACCACCCCATGGGCCGGGGCACCCCGCCTGGCCTCTGGGCTCCCAGCCCCACGGCTGCACCCACCCTCACCCATTCCCCACCCCGGCACCCTGCGGTGCCCACATCCATCGCCGATTTCCTCGTGTGCGGGGCGAGGCGGGGGAATGGGGTCCCAGGGGAGAGCTGATCCCTCATGGGGGGGGGGGGGGAGAGAGGCTGCGCTTGGCCCCCCGTCTGCCAGCAGCCGGGAACAATAGCCCTCCTGCAAACAGAAGCTGCACTGTGATAACCCGGCAGGTCCCGAGGCATCCGGAGAGGCAGGAAGGAGCCCAGCAGAAGGAAATATTAAATAGAGCAATATAAACACGGCTCCGGGGAGCAAGCTCCACCCCGGCGCGGCCCCATTGAAAGGGGCTGCCGTGGGGTGGGGTGAGCAGAGCCGCGGGGGAGCATGGAGAAGAGCGGCTACGCCATGGCCAAGTTCGGGTTGGAGACCAAGGAGGCGATGCCCAGGCGGGACTGCGGCTTCTACATGAAGTACGTCTTCCTCTTCACCTCCCTCATCCAGTTCCTCATCATCCTGGGGCTGGTGCTCTTCATGGTCTACGGCAACGCGCACGCGGGCACCGACACGCACCTCCGGCTGCTGGAGGAGCAGATGCAGGACCGCTACAACAAGATCATCACCCTGAGCGGCAGGAACGCCAACCTGACCCGCACCCTCAACACCACCCTGAAGGAGAAGCAGGGGCTGCAGGGCGCCCTGCAGAAGGTGCAGCGCGAGCTGGACAAGTGCAACAGCAGCCAGCTCCCCAACGCCACCCCTAAGGTGAGAGCTGGGATTTGGGGGAGGGGGGGTGGAAACCCTATTTAACCCACCCCCAAGGGATGGAGGAAGGGGTTTGGGGTGGGTGGTGATGATGTGCCCCCATCCCCAAGCCCTTGGAGCGCCCATCAGTGGGGTTTCCACCTCCTGGGTGAGCCCCCGGGGCCACCGCTGCCGACTGGGGGGGGGGGTGGTGCCAGAGGGAGGTGTTGGGAGGGGGGGCGTCCTACAAACTGTGCTGACCCCCTCCCTTTCCTTCGCCCAGATGCAGGAAATGATGAAGGCCATCGTCTTCCAGAAGTTGATGCTGGACGATTACCACTTGACCGTCAACCTCATCAATGCCAACTGCAGCGGTAAGGGGGGCCCCGACCCCAACCCACCATCCTCCCCCCCCACCAGCCCTCCGGGGACCCCCAGCACCCCCAGGGCACCCCCCGAAGCACACCTCTCCCCCCTGGGGCCGGGCAGGGACATCACCCCGCGATGCCACATGGGGTGGGAGAGGGCGCAGGCGGGCAGGGGGGGGGCACACCATGCACCCCAACCCTCTGCCCCCCCTCACCCCGTGCAGCCGAGAAGGCGCAGCTGCGGAGCCAGCTGGACCAGACGGCCCTGGCGAGGAAGGAGCTGGAGAACAACTGCGCCAAGGGGAGCGCGGAGCTGGCCAAGGCCAAGCAGGAGCACGAGGGCTGCCAGCAGGAGCTGCTCAGGACCCAGACCCAGCACACGGCCACCAAATCCCAGCTGGAGCTGCAGAAGCGCGAGTGCAACCTCCTGCGCTCCGAGTTCAGCATCTCCCTGCAGCGCATCAGGGACACGATCAACCCCTACAGCTGCAGCTCCACGCACGAGGACCTGCGGCGGCTGATGCAGCGCGCCGAGGAGTTCTTCCTCCAGCAGAAGAACCACGAGGCCGTGTACCAGGAGAAGGGCGCCTGCGAGCTGAACCTGCTGCAGTGCCACTTCAACGGCACCCGGGTGAGGCAGGAGCTGGAGAAGCGGCTGCAGGAGGCCGACAAGCAGCTGAAGGGCGGCCAGGAGGAGAAGAAGAAGCTGCTGGCGGAGAAGGAGCAGCTCGGCAAGGAGCTGGGGGAGAAGAGCAAAGCCGCCCTGCAAACCAACTACTTGAAGCAGCAGCTCAGCATCTGCGAGGGCTCCAAGGTGAGGGGGCAGCTGGGGCACGGGGACAGCCCCGGGTGACTTCCACGGCCGCTTCGGGAGGGCGCGAGGCTGGGCACACACAGCCTTCTTTGGCACGGGCACTTTTGCACGAGCACCTTTGCACGGGCACTTTCCAACCTTGCTTTTTTACCCCTGCGTTTTCGGACCCGCACTTTCTCCCGTGCGCTTTTGCACGGCCACTTCTCCACGTGCCTTTTTTCAGCCTTGCGTTTTTTACCCCTGCGTTTTCAGACCTGCACTTCTGCCCGTGTACTTTTTCCCGTGCGCTTTTTCCCCGTGCGCTTTTCAGCCTTGCATTTTTTTACCCGAATTTTTGGTCCTGCGCTTTTGCCCGGTGCCGCGGCGCACCCCGGGGCAGGGACAAGCGGCGGTGCCACCCTTGGACCCTGCTCCCCAGAGGTGCCGGGAGCCCTCGGTGGCCATGCCGAGCGCGGCACCGGTCCCGTGGTGTGGGACAGGGCCCTGAGAGCCAGCACCGTGCCCCCTGTCCCTTAGCGGATTGACACCTTCGACTTCACCGGCTTGTGGGTGCCGGGGACCCTGGGGGGCAGCGTGCGACCGGGACCCTTCGCCAGCCCCAGCTCCTACACGGATTCTCTGAGGAACCCCAGCATCTTCAGCAGCATCAGTGAGTCCGTCCCCAACCCCAACAGCCCCCCGGTCATCCTAGGGTGGGCACCGACCCCCCCCCTGCAACGAGGGTCCCCCTCCAGGCTGGCTCAGCCCCCGCTGCTCTCGCCCCACCAGGCAAAATGAGCATGGAGGAGATGGAGCGGTTGCTGCAGAAGCTGATGGAGCCGCACGTGGCCACGCCGAGGAACCCCAGGTGAGGGGGGGGGGGGGGGGCGGGCGTGGGAGAAGCCCCCAACCCCCGGGTGCAGAGCAGGGGCCTGATCCTGCTCTCCCTGCAGCGGCTAGCGGCCGAGCGGCGCGGGGGGAGCCGCGGCGAGGGGCTGGAGGACAGGAGCAGGACAAGCCTGGAGCGGCGTTTCCCACTGCACCGATGGAAAACTGCAAGCGGGAGCCAGCGGGGAGCGGGGTCGCATCCCCCCCCCTATTTCTCCCCTTCCCCACCCAACCCAAGCCACCCCCTCCCCACACGCTCGGAAATAGAGGCAGCGCTCGGCACCGCCACGGCTCTCGCCATGCGTCTGCTGCGATGCCCAAAGTGGGGGGGGGTGGTGGGAAAAGAAGTGGGAGGAGGGGGCGCAAAGGCCAGGGCCGAAAGGGGAGTGGGGGGGGGAAAGGGAACATCCCGTCCCCGCTGCAGATGGGCAGCCTGGAGGAGGAAACGGCAGCCAGGAAGAGCGCGGTGGGGAGGCGGGGGGGGGCTGTTCCCAGAAGGGGCCGAGCGGCGGCCAAAAGGCTGCCCCGAAATGATGGGGATGGGAGGGGAGGGGAGGGGGGGCGAGGGATGGGGGCACGAGGGGTGGGGACCCCCAGATTTAAAGGGGGAGGGGGCTGTGGGTTCAGGCGTCCCTTTGGGTGGCCGCAATCCTCCCCCCCCCCCACGAAACCCACCCCCGATGGCAAACCCGGAGCTTTCCCCCCCCCCATGGGACCCCCTCGGGCACCAGCGCCGTGAGCCCCCAGCCCAGGAGCAAAGCCCAGGCAGCCCCCCCACCCCACATACCCACCCCCCCCCAAATCCCTGGGGTCCCTGGCATCCTGGTTTTTGTCACGCAGGGTGTGGGGGGGCCGGTGCGCAGCAGCGCGTGCAGGAGGGGCCGAGCCCGGTGATTAATCACCGCTGCCACGCTCTGATTTATGGCCCCGATTTATGGCCCCGCTTCCCTCGCCTTCCTGTTTAAAGAAGCTTTTCCTGACACCCCTCCTGCCGGGACGCCCCCCTCCCGCGCTGCCCGCACGCCACCAGCACCTTGCCCCTGGCACGTAGCACCCCGGGGCCCACCGGAGGGTCCCCGACCCTAACCAGCACCCTTGGGTGCCATTTGGGACCCCCCCCACGCCACACAAAGCCACGTGATGTGGGTGTCCCGAGGCACGGGGACACCACCGGGTCACCCTGTCCCCAAAGTGCAGGGACAGGGTGGGATGGGGGGGGGGGGGCACAGCGGGGCTCAGCCCCTGCCCCCCCCCGTGCAGCCCAGCTGGGGACCGCAGGGACCCCCTTGCTGCTGGAGGAGCCCCTGGGGATCCACTGCAAATAACCCCAGACCCCAAATGAGGGGGGGAGAAGGACAAGCACCCCCAGGAACCCCCACTTTTAGGGCCTTCCCCAACCCCACCGAGCCCCAAGCAGCCACAGAGCAGGTGGGGGTGAGAGCTGGGGGGCACCCAGGCACCAAACTGGGGCTGTGGGGCCACGCTGGGGGCTGGGACCCCAAAAACCACTGCCCTGGGGAAGGCGTTTGGGGTGTCAGGACGAGCCCCGCATCCCCCGGAGCCCCGTGCCGTGCTATGGGAAGGAGATGCCCAGGGGTGAAGCCAAGGTTTTTCCATTCCAGACACTCCAGCTCCTTGTTTATCCTCCTGGCCAGGAAACGCGGCCTTTCCCACTGCTTTTTTTCCATAGCTGGGGCTCAGGACATACTCCCCCCACCCCACAGCCAAGGGAAAAAAAATAAAAAAAAAAAAATCACAGCATCCTGCCACGGGGACCGCAGCGGGGGGCACAGAGGGGGGCAGGAAAAAAGGATGCCAGAAGCAACCCAAGGCACCGCGGTTTAATCCTATTACTGGGGTGAGGTGGGAGGGGGGGGGGCCGTGCCCTGGCTGCTCCCCGTCACTTGCCGACGCAGAAATCCCTGAAGATGATGTCGAGGACGTCCTCGGCCCCCACGTGCCCGGTGATGCGCCCCAGGTGCCGCCGCGCCAGCCTCAGCTGCTCGGCCGCCAGCCCCAGGTCCCGCGCGCGGTGCCGGCCGTAGCGCGCCAGGGCGGCCGCGCAGTCCCCCAGGTGCTGGCTGTGCCGGCGCTGAGTCAGGCTGGGCGAGCCGGCCAGGGGGTCTCCGCACCTAGGGAGGGGGCAAAAAATAAAAAAACCCACCCTGCAGCACCCCCCCGTGCCCGTACAGGGATGGAAAAAGCGGTGTCCCCTCCCCAAAACCCGCCCCGTGCGCTTACAGCTGCGCCAGCTGCTGCCCCAGCAGCTCCAGCAGGCGCTCGGTGCCGTCGCCGGTTTTGCAGGAGAGAAGGGTGGCGGGGGGCACGGGGGGGCCCTGGGTGCAGGCGGCACGCAGAGCCCCCGCGTCCCCCCTCAGCAGGTCGGCTTTGTTGAGCACCAGGATGCAGGGGGCGGCGGGGGGCACCAGGGACCCCACGGCAGCCCCCAGCGCCGCCGGCTCGGCGGGCACGGCCGTGGCGTCCAGCACGGCCAGCACCAGGTCTGCCCGCTGCAACCTGCGGGGACAGGGGCACGGGGCCACATCCTGACACCGTAAAATGTGTGGGGGGGTGCCCCCCAATCCTGTCTGTGTCCCCCCCCCCCCCCAATCCTGGTCCCCAGCTCACCGGTCCCGTGCGCGGCTGACGCCCTCGCGCTCCACGGGGTCGGTGGCGTCGCGCAGCCCGGCGGTGTCGCTCAGCACCACGGGGTAACCGGTGACATTTAGGGACACCTCCACCACGTCCCGCGTGGTGCCCGCCACCGGCGACACGATGGCTGCCGGGCGCTGGCCTGGGGAGGGGGGAAAATGGGGTGGGGGGGGGGGGAGGGAGACGGGGAGCTCAGGGTGGGGGCGACGCCGGGGACCTCCTGGCCGCGCAGCGTCATCGGGGATGGGGAGGTGGCTGCTGTCCCCAAAATGAGGGGATGGGTGGGGGGGTTAAATGTCACCAGCAGCCCCCCCCGCGCCCCACTCACACAGCAGGTTGAGCAGGCTGCTCTTGCCCACGTTGGGGGGGCCGGCGATGACTGCGTGGACCCCCCCGCGGAGCAGCTCCCCCCGGCGCCCGTCCTGCAGGTGGGCTCCGAGCTCCTGCTCCAGCGCCCGCACGGCCGCGTCCACTGCGGGGACACGTCGGTGAGGGGGGGGGGACACACGACAGCAGGGACAAGGTGCCGTGCCCCCCCCCCGCAGCCCCCTTACCTCGAGACAACACCTCTTCCTCCACGTTGTCATCCTCGCTGAAGTCGATGTAGGCTTCGAGGTGGGCAAGAGCCTGGGGGGGCAGCGAGGGGGACGAGGCTGCGCGGGGCCGGCCACCGCGTCCCCAACCCACACCACGCGCCGAGGGAGAAAAACCCAAGCACCCGGACACCCCCCCCACCCCAAAAACACCCCCTTTTACCTGGGTGAGGGTCTCGCTCCAGCGCTGGTAGAGCCTCCCCAGCTCGCCCTCCATCTGCCTCAGCGCCTGGCGCCGCTGCGCCTCTGTCTCGGCGTGGATGAGGTCCCCGAGCCCCTCGGCCGCCGTCAGGTCCAGTTTGCCACGGTGGAAAGCTCGCCGCGTGAATTCGCCCGGCTCGGCGGGGCGCAGCCCAGGTAGGCGACCTGCCACGGGGCCGACGGGTGAGCCCCGAGCTTGGGGGAGCACCCCGGAGTGCAGGACCCCAGGGGATTGAGGTTGGGGTCGGGGGCTCTCACCCAGCGCCCGCAGCACGCCGCTCAGCACCGCCGGCCCGCCGTGCACGTGCAGCTCGGCGCAGTCCTCGCCCGTGAAGCTGTGGGGACCTGAAGGGTGCGGGGAGCCCCGGGCATGGCTCGGATGGGTGGCACCGGGGGTCCCCAAAGGGATTTGGGGAGGGGGGAGCAGCAGGGAGCCCCCCACCAGCAGCAGAGTTTAGGGTCAGGGACAAGGGGGTAGCGTTGACCCCACACAGCCCCGATGCCACGGTGCTGGGGACGCCAAGAGGGGCTGCACTGTGCCATGGGGGGCACGGAGACCCCCCCAAAAAACCCCTTTCCAGGCACCCAGACCCACAGCACCAGGGATCCCCATAGGGATTTGGGGAGGGGGAGCAGCAGGGAGCCCCCCACCAGAGGCCAAGCTTAGGGTTGGGGACAATGGGGCAGCGTTGACCCCACACAGCCCCAGCGCCACAGTGCCGGGGACGCCAAGAGGGGCTGCACCGTGCCACGGGGGGCACCCAGCCCCCCCCCCAAAAAAAACCCTTTCCATGCACCGAGACCCCCCCCAGGCACCCAAAACCCACCCTGAGCACCCAAAACCAGCCAGGCACCCCCCCACACCCCCCCCCCTTTAACCCCTAACCTGGGAACCAGACGACGAGGCCGCGGTCCAAGGGCTCGGCGGTGGCGGGGTCCCGGATGCGGCGCAGGGCCATGACGCGGGGGGGGGGCAGCTGGGGGCGCCCCGTGAGGCTTTTTAGGGCCCCCCCGCTGCCCGGCCCGCTGGTGCGGATGACGGCCACCCCGCAGCGCCCGTGGCCGGAGGACACGGCGAAGATGGTGTCGCCCCCCAGCGCCGTGCAGCACAGCCGCTGCTGCGCCCACCTGCTGGGGGGGGGGCGTGGGGGGGCGTAAATATTGTGGGGGGGGTCCCCACGCACACCCCAAAATAGAGCAGAGGGGTGTGACGCCCCCCCAAGTCTCCTCGCCCTATGTATGGGTGCGCCCCTGCCCCTTGCAAACTGACCCCCCCCCCCGCCCCACCAGGGGTGCGCCCCCTCCCTGTGCACCCCCACTGGCCCCTGGGTGTCCCCCCCCTCCAACATCACCCCCAAGGGTGCCCCCCCATCCCCCCCCCCCTCCATGCAGACCCACCTCTGCGGTCACCCCCTCCCCAAATACACCCCCCCCAAATGCACCCCCCAAACCGCAGGGCCCCCAGCCCTAAGCGTGCCCCCCCCTTACGTGCAGCCCCCCCCGTGCACCCCCCCTCCCATGTATCCCCCCCAAGCAACCCCCCCGTCCACCCCCTCCCCCTGCAGACCCCCCCGTTCCCCAATGCACCCCCCAGCCCCGTGCAGCCCCCCCCAAAGCCCCCCTTGCCCCATGCAACCCCCCCGTGCACCCCTTTTCTCCCTGCAGACCCCCCCTTCCCAGTGCACCCCCAGCCCCATACAGCCCCCCCCCAACTCCCCCCTTCCCCGTGCACCCCCCCGTGCCCCCCCCATGCACCCCCTCCCCATGCACCCCCCCCATGCACCCCCTTTCTCCCTGCAGACCCCCCCTCCCCGTGCACCCCCCTATGCACCCCCCCCGGACACCCCCTCCCCATGCACCCCCCCCAATGCACCCCCCCCCAATATGCACCCCCCCAATGCACCCCCCCAGCCCCCCCTCCCCACGCACCCCCTCCTCCCGGTACCCCCCCCAAAATGCCCCCCACCCCCCCCCAAGGTGCCCCCACCTCGCCCCCGCCGCGCTCAGCGCCCTGCGCAGCGCCATCACCCCCCGGCCCCCTCCTCCTCTTCCTCCTCCCCTCCCCTCCCGGCGGCCTCGGCGCGGGAGCCCCGCCGCGCCCGTGCGCGCCGCCCGATTGGCCCGCTCAGGCCGGAGGGCGGGCTTTACGCCGAGATACCGCTTCTGATTGGGCGGCGGCGGGGAATGACGCGGCGCCGCCTGAAGCCGTGCGGGCGCCAGCGCTGCCGCCCGGCGTGGGGCACGGCGCTGCGCGGGGCTGGCCGAGGGGGTCCCCGCTGGTGCCCCCCGGTCCCCTCCGGTCCCTCCCGGTTCCCCCTGGTCCCCAGCGGGCCAGCAGCGCTGCCGGGGCTCAGTCTCGTCCCCCACAGCTCGGGGGTCCCCCTGGTGGTCCCCCCCAGGAGGTGGAGGGGGTGCAGGGGATGGAGGGGGTGCAGGGGGTGCAGGAGGGACAAAGGAGATGCAGGAGGTGAAGGGGATGCAGGGGATGCAGGGGGGATGCAGGGTGATCAAGGCAGGGGTGCAGGAGGGATGCAGGAGATGCAGAAGGATGGAGGCAAAGGATGCTGGCAGGGTGCAAGAGATGCAGGAGGGATGCAGGAGATGGAGGGGATGCAGGAGGGATGCAGGGGATGAAGGAGATATGAAGGAGATGCAGGCGGTGCAGGAGATGGAGGGGATGCAGGAGGTGCAGGGGGGATTCAGGGTGATAGAGGCAGGGGTGCAGGAGGGACACGGGAGTTGCAGGAGGGATGCGGGATGATCAAGGCGGGGGTGCAGGAGGGGTGCAGGAGGATGGAGGCAGGGTTTAGGGGATGCAGGAGATGCAGAAGAGACACGGGAGGGATGCAGGATGGGGGAGGTGTGGGTGCAGGAGGTGCAGGATGATGGAGACAGGGATGCAGGAGGGACACGGGATGAGGGAGGTGTAGATGCAGGAGGTGCAGGAAGGATGCTGGATGCTGGAGGCAGGGATTCAGGGGACGCAGGAGAGACAGAGGGATGCAGGAGATGCAGGATGATAGAGGCAGGGATGCAGGAGGGATGCAGGATGGTGGAGGCAGGGATGAGGTGGGATGCAGGAGAGACACCGAGGGACACAGGAGGGATGCAGGAGGGGCGCAGGATGATGGAGGCAGGGATGCAGGCTGGATGCAAGAGATGCAGGAAATGCAGGAGGACACAGGAGGGATGCGGGAGGGATGCAGGAGATGCAGGAGCACCACAGGAGTCCCAGCGATGCTGCAGCCCACCAGCACCACCCCTGTACTTTACAAACCCTTCTGAGCCCACCACCAATCCCCCAGACCCCCTCCATGGACCACGAACACGGGGCCAGGAGCCCAAGGGAGGGGACGCAGCAGCGAGGAGCGGCTCCAGCTCCAAGGCCACGGGGGGGGGGGGTCTCAAAAAGGGGACAGGGACGGGGATGGGATGGTGGCCAGGCCTGGCTCGGGCAAGGAGCCAGCTCGTGAGCCCCGGCGGCAGCTGGGTACGGTTCCTGGTGGCACCGCGTCACCGCTGGCACCCGGCGCCGGCCCCAAAATAACCGCGGGTGCTCAGAGCTGGGGGGCAGGGGGGGGGCAGACCTGTCCATGGGGGTCCCCAAGCCTTGATGCTCACACTGCCATAGGGATGGGGGTGCCTGGGGGGGGCTGCAGCGGGATCCCCACCCGGTGACACTCTGGGGGTTTCGGGGGGGGTCATTGGGGTTGGTTTGGGGGGTGGGGGGGGGCAGGGGAGGGCTCCCAAATGTCAGCGGGACAGCACGGCCCAGGTCGGGTTCCCTGCGTGCCTCCACCCGAAATAACCGGGCCTGGGCATGGTGCCGGGGGGGGGGCGGGTTAGGTGGGGGGGGGGGGGGGGGCAGGGATGTGGGGCAGCTTGGGGGCTGGGGGGGGGGGGCGAATCGAGGGGCTGGGATGTAGGGCAGGAGGATGGAGGGGGGGCACGCAGGAGGGGGGGCGATGCGGGGGTGCATCGTGGGTGGGGGTCAAGCGGGGTGGGGGGGTGCTGGGGATGGGTTGGGGGGGCGGCGGGAGGGGGGGGGCAGGGATGCTCCGCACCCTCCTCTCCACCCCGGGGGGGTGATGGGAGAGGGAAGGGGGGGGGTGATGGAAAAAGGGGGGTGGGGGTGAAGGGACTCCTGGGTCCCCCTGCTCTGCGTTGGGGGGGTTGGAGGGGGGGGGGGGGGGCGCTGCGCTCCGCCGCCTTTGTCCCTCCTCCTCCTCCTCCTCCTCCTCCCGGCCGGGCGCGGCGGCGGCGGCGGCGGCGGCTTCGGGAGGCTTCGGGAGGCACCGAAGCCGCTGCGGTCCCCATGCACCGATCCCCGCCGTGCCCCCGCCGCGCCCCCCGGTGCCCCCCACCATGCCCGAGCCGCCGGCGGCAGCTCAAGAGGGCGAACGGCCCCCCGGAGGCCCCCCCCGGCAGCCGACGAACGAACGGAGCCGCCGGCCCCCGCTGGCGTTTTGGGTAGGTGGCACCGGGGATGGATGCGTAAAAAAAAGGGGGGGGGGGGCGCACGGAACCGGGAGGAGTCGGCCCCCCCCTGGGTTTTGGGGGGGGAAAGGGGCCGCTCCCTGCGGCTCAATGCGGCGGGGCCGCTCGAGGAGGAGGGGGGGGAGGTGGTTTTATCCCCCCCCCCCACCTCTTTTTGTGCCAGCCCGGGGGGGGTCGTGGTGGTCCCAGCACGGCTCCGTGCTGCCCGCACCCCCCCCCCACCCTCCTCGCCTTCTCCTGGCTGTTTGGGGTTTGGGATGGATGCGCGTCCCCCCCCCCCCCCCCCAAACCCGGACCGCTCCGTGCGCCCCCCCCCCACCAGGACAGGGCGCATTCAGGGGGCTGCGCACCCGAGGATTTATCAATTGATCAATGCCCCCCCCAGGGCAGCTGGGTCACCCCCATGCCATGCGTGTCCCCCCCCCCCGCCGTGGAGGTCCTTTTGTCCCCCCTTGCCAAGTCCGTGCCCCCCCCCCAGATGGGGTCCGTGCGCCCCAAGGGCAGCGGGTGCAGGACGAGGGCTCTGCCACCGGGTCCCCAGGGTGGGGAGGGGGCTGCAGGAGAACGCGTGCCCCCCCCTTTGCCCCCCCAAGCAGGTGACAGCACCGAGGACGTGGCCAGGCTGGGACATGGGGCGGCACGGGGGGGGAGCGTGACCCACTTTGTGCCCCCCCCCCCTCGCAGCAGGCAGGTCCGGCCTCCAAATGACGCCCGCCTCTGCCCCGAGCGGCCGCAGGTTTCACGGGGGGGGGGGGTGTAGGGAAGGATTTTGGGGTCCCCAGAGCCCTGCGGCTCCGGTGACCTTACCCCAAGGTGAGCGGGTGGCTGCGGGGACAAGCGGGGAGCGAGGGACAGCGGCGGCCCCGCAGGCTCGGTGGCTCTGCCGGCGGTGGCACCGGTGGCACCGGGAGGGGACGTGGGGCAGGAGGCAGGGACAGCCCCGTGGCCAGGGGGGGGGGGTCAATGCGGTGTCCCCCCCCCCTCCTCCCCATGGTCAGGGGGACAGGACCCGCGCTCAGGACCCCCCTGCGGTTCCTCCACGTCTCTTCCAGTGACCTTGGGCAGGAGGAGCCCCGCTGCGCCCCGAGCGGCCGAGCCCAGCTTTGGGGTCCCCGCGCCCCCCATCCCGCAGCTCCTCGGGATGCAGGGGGGGGGCTCACACTTTTCTGGGGGCCTCGCGGTGCGAAGCGGGGCGCTGTCATGGCCTTGCACACATGGGGGCACGCACACACACACGTGTGTGTGTGTTGGGGTGTCCGTGCGGTGCCCCCTCCCCGGCCGGCCGCTCTCCCAGCTAGGATTTCAGCTCCCCGTGCGGGGCGTAAATAATTCAGCCGGCTGGTGGCCCTCTGGGAGCCTCAGCACCCCCAGCCGAGCAGGATGGGTGCTCGTCACCACCCGTGCCGGAGCAGAGCGGGGGTCCCACTCAGGCTGGGGGGGGGTCGCAGTGTGACGGGCAGGGTGCCTGCACGGAGCAGAGCTTGGGGACCCCGCGGGGACACCCCCGTCCCCACACCCGAAGCGTCTCCCTCCCGGCACCCTCGCGGCCCTACAGCTGTGCCAGCACCCACAATGCCGGGTTTGTGCTCGGCCAGGCCCTGCCTCGCCGCCGCGAGGGCGTTTTCTGCGTGCGGGGTGGGCGAGGGGTGCCCCCGGGGTGCTCCAGGGGTGTCGGGCGAGCCGTGCCGAGCAGCCCGGAGCCGTCCTGCTCTTTCGCCCACGGTGCGGGCACAGGGCGGCTTTTCAGCTCGGCCCCTGCCCACCCGGAGCCGCAGGCAGTGGGGGAGATGAGTTTGTCGGGTCTCAGCCAGCGCTGGGGCCCTGCTTTGCTTTGGGACGGGGAGCCCGGAGCTGGGGCGCATCCGTTGGGATGGAGCAAGTCTGGAGCAGGTCCGGAGCAGGTCCGGAGCAGGTCCGGCATTTCCTGTTTTTTGGGGCCGGCGTGCCCGGTGCCAGCAGGATTTCCTGTGCCCCGGGACCTTCCCAGCCCTGGGGCTGGCTGTTGTGACATCCCCTGTGCCCTGGCTCAGCAGGGGGAAACTGAGGCACGGAGGCGGCCGGGTGCTGCTGGCGTGCAGGGGGGGGGACCTGATGGCATCGTGGGGGCCTCGTCCTGCCCTCCCTGCCGGTTTGGGATGCGCCGGGTCCCCGTCCAGTGTGAGAGAGGCGATGGGGGCACCGGGCATGGGGACAGCGAGCCTCCATGGCACGGCCACCCCAGAGCAGGACGGGGGCTGTGTCCCTACAAAAGCCCCAGCCGGGGGGTGACAAGGGGACCCTGGGGACCGTCCCCATCCCCGCTCTTCACAGCGGCACGGGGCCTCCCCGGGTTTCCATGGAGACCGGCTGCTTTTTCGCTCTCCCCATTTTTCCTGCCATTTTCCATCTCCCGGCGCCGCGGCCCTGCCGGAGCCCGGCCTCACCGAGGGGCCGCGGGCAGAGGTGAGCACGGGGTGGGGGGTGGGGGGGACACCCAGGGTGGCACCGGGGATCCCAACCCTGCCAGGTTGCGCCACCGCCGCCTCCTCCCCGGCAGCTGTCGGGGCTTTTTCGGGCATTGGGAGCTGCCGGAGGAGAAACCTGAGCCGGGGCCGGCGTCACCTCGCTGCGACCCGCTGGCACGGCCACCGCTGGGGACACACCGGGGTCCCTGTCCCCTTGTTTGTGCCAGCAGCTGAATCATTGTTGATTCGGGGTCCGGATCCGGGTCGAGGTGGGGGGGAGGCCTGGGGGTGCCCGCGGCCGTTCACCCCCTTGTCCCCCCCCCTGGCAGACAAGCTTTTTGGGAAGCGGCTGCTCCAAGCCGGGCGCTACATCATGTCCCACAAAGCCTGGATGAAGACGGTGCCCACGGAGAACTGCGACGTGCTGATGACCTTCCCGGGTAGGGAGATGCGTGGGGTGCCCGCTGCTGCTTCGGGTTTGGGGAGGGGGGGAGGTGAGGAGGGGTCCGATGGCACCCGGAGCTCCTCACAGCCCCGTACCCGCGGTGGGGACATGGGGAGGGACGGGGATGGGGGACACGGGGACAAGCGTGGGCCGGTGCGAGCGGCGCCGTGCGCCCCCCAGACACCACGGACGACCACACGCTGCTCTGGCTGCTCAACCACATCCGCCTGGGCATCCCCGAGCTCATCGTGCAGGTCCGGCACCACAAGCACACCCGCGTCTACGCCTTCTTCGTCACCGCCACCTACGAGAGGTAGGCTCCCGGCCACGTCCCCGGCCCTGGGTGCATCCCCCCCGTCCCCCCCCAGCGCCCTCAGCCACGTCCCCGGCCGTGTCCCCGCTCCCTGCAGCCTCCTGCGTGGGGCCGACGAGATCGGGCTGCGGAAGCCGGTGAAAGCCGAGTTCGGCGGGGGCATGCGGAGCTTCTCCTGCGAGGAGGATTACATCTACGAGAACATCGAGAACGAGCTTTACTTCTTCACCTCTCAGGTGGGGCACTCAGGGGCGAGGGCCGGGGGGCAGGGACACGGGGACATAGGGCAGGGACATAGGGAATTGGGGCAGGGACACATGGATGTGGGGCAGGGACACGTGGATGTGGGGCAGGGACACGAGTCATCTCCCCATCCCCATGTGAAAAAGGGGATTGGAGACCCCCTGGCCCAGCTGGGGACCAGGTTAAACACCCACAAGTTGGGGACAGGAGAGGTTCAGAGGGGACAGGAGAGGGCAGAGGGTGGGGAGGGGATGCACAGGGGGACACGGGTGTCACAGGAGGGGTGCTAGGGGCCGGGCAGGGGGGCTCACCCCCGGGCTCACCCCGCTGCGGTGCTGCAGGAACGGCAAAACATCATCAGGTACTGGCTGGAGAACCTGCGCGCCAAGCAGGGCGAGGCGCTGCACAACATCCACTTCCTCGAGGGGCAGCCCATCAGTGAGTACGGCACGGCACGGCACGGCCACCCCCCCCTCCCCCCAGCCACCTCCCCACATCCCAGCTGTGCCACATCTCACCCCCAGAGGGTCCCCGGGGTGACAAACAAACAGGGTGACAAACAGGGTGACAAACGGGGTGACAGCGGGCACGCGGTGCGCACGCCGTGCCGCGGCCAGGGTTGGGCACCGAGCCCCGATCTTCCTCCATCACCCCAAGCCCACCCTTCCCATTATCCTTACCCCAAACCTCGCCGTGCCAGGCCTGGTTGGGGACACATTTTGGGGACCCGGGGTGAGGGGGGGGGGGGACAGCAGCGTCCCCACGCCTCACCCCCTGTCCCCGCGGCGCAGTCCCGGAGCTGGCGGCCCGCGGCGTCATCCAGCAGGTCTTCCCGCTGCACGAGCAGAGGATCCTCAAGCGGCTCATGAAGTCCTGGGTGCAGGCGATCTGCGAGGCTCAGCCGCTCGGTGAGGCGCCGGCAGAGGGTCCTGGGGTGGGTTATGGGGGTCCCGGCCCCGCTCACCACCCCCCCCCGGCCCCCGTAGATGAGATCTGCGACTACTTCGGCGTGAAGATCGCCATGTACTTCGCCTGGCTCGGCTTCTACACCTCGGCCATGGTGTACCCCGCCGTCTTCGGCTCCATCCTCTACACCTTCACCGAGAGCGACCAGGTGCGAGGAGGCTGGGAAATGGGGCAAATCCCCGCTTTTTTGGGGACGTCTCCCTCCCCGCTCCAGCCTTTCCCTTTGATGCTTTAATGCCCTAATTGCTGCGGAGCTGGGAGGCTCCTAATCCCATCAGCTGCTTAACCGCATCCCGAGCCCTCAGGGCAGTGGGATCGGGGTCTAGGAGGCTCCCCAGGACCACCGGATGGGGTGGGGGCTGAGCTGGGGGGGTTGTGGGGACAGGAGGGGACCGACCCCGGTGCGGTGGGTGCCCTCCACCCCGCAGACCAGCCAGGACATTTGCTGCGTGGTCTTTGCCATCTTCAACGTCATCTGGGCCACGCTCTTCCTGGAGGAGTGGAAGCGCCGCGGGGCCGAGTTCGCCTACAAGTGGGGGACGCTGGACACCCCCGCCGAGTCCATCGAAGAGCCCCGGCCCCAGTTCAGGGTGAGCACTTTTTGGGGGGTCCCCATGGAGCTGAGCGCCGTCCCTCCGGGTCCTGTGTGCGCAAGGGGGACTCGAGGCACCGGGGCTGGTGCACAGAATTGGCACCATCGTGATGTCTGTGGTTGGTCCTGGGGGTCTGAACTGGGTCCCCCCGAGGGCAGCACTGGGGTCACACGCTGCTGTCCCCCCCAAAAAATTAGGGCATTAAGAGGATCAGCCCCGTGACCAGCGCGGAGGAGTTCTACTACCCGCCGTGGAAGCGCCTCCTCTTCCAGTGCCTGGTCAGCCTGCCCGTCTGCCTCGCCTGCCTCTCCTTCGTCTTCCTTGTCATGCTGGGCTGCTTCCAGCTCCAGGTGGGTCCCAGACTGCGTCCCGGCACCTGGGGGGCTTCCACACAACCCCCCCCTTTTCCCCTCTTTGCTGACCCCATCCCCGTAGGAGTTCGTGCTGAGCATCAAGGAGCTGCCCCGCATCATCCGCTTCCTGCCCAAAATCGTCCTGGCCGTCATCGTCACGACCTGCGACGAGGTTTACAAGAAGATCGCCTACTGGCTGAACGACATGGGTGCGTGGGGGCCGGGGGCAATTTGGGGGGGGGGGCACGGCGGCGGGGTTGGACGCGGGGACCCCCCCCCCAAAAACTCACCCCCTCGGCTCCGCAGAGAACTACCGCCTGCAGAGTGCCTACGAGAAACACCTCATCATCAAAATCGTCCTGGTAAGGGGGTGGATGGGGAGAGGGGGGGGGCACAGATGAGGGTCCTGGCGGCCGCCCCGCGCTCACCCTGCCCTCTCTCCCCCCCAGTTTCAGTTTGTAAATTCATACCTAAGTCTTTTCTACATCGGTTTCTACCTCAAAGACATGGAGCGGCTCAAGGAGGTAAGGAGGCAGCGCACGGGGCCGGCGAGGACCACCCCCCCCCCCCAAAAAAAAAAAAACTCCCCGATGCCCTCGGATGGACAGACGGACGTCCTCGAGCCAGCGGCACCCGCACCCGTCCCCCCCCCTCCTGCTGTCCCCGCATGCCGCGTCACCGCTCACGGGTCTCTCTCTGTCTGTCTGTCTGTCCGTCCTTCTGTCCCTTCCACAGCTCCTGCTCATCTTCTCTCTCTCCCAAAGCCTCATGCGTCAGCTCAAAGAGGCTCTCCTCCCCTTCATCTTCCTCCACCTCCACCTCTCCCTCATCTTCCTTAAGGGCCTCCTGGGCTTTTGCTGGAGACTGGGAGTATCCAAAGTAGGAGCGGGGAGGGCGGGGGGCCGTGCATGCCACCCCCGACCCCCCCCCCACGCACCCCAGCCCCCGGGGGTCCCGTCCCCACCACGGTGGCCCGCACGAGGCCGGCGAGCTCGGTGTTACTGGGGTGAGGGTGGCACCGCTTTAGGTGGCCCCCCCCCTCTCCAGCAGCGGTGTGGCCACGGGGAGGAGCGGGGACCCCGTGGCGATGGGGGCGCGGGAGGGGGACACCCGGGCGCTGGCACCCTGGGGTGACAGCGGGTTGCCCGGTGTCCCCACGCAGATGCTGGCCACGCTGCTCATCACCCGCCAGTTCCTGCAGAACGTCAAGGAGGTGTCGCAGCCCCACCTGTACCGCCGGCTGCGCCGGGGGGACCTCAGCCTCCGCAGCCTCCGCGAGGTCGCCCACGCCGTCCTCCGCCTGCTCGCCCGTCCCCGAATCCCCCCAGCCCCCGGGGCAGCCCCCGAGGGGTCGCGGGGCGAGAAGAAGTGTCTGAACGGGGGCTGCGGGGTGCCAGAGGAGGAGGAGGAGGAGGAAGAGCGGCGCGAGTCGGATTCGGAGGACGAGAGCGCCCTGGACTGCGGGTTGAAGCTGAAGAAGGTGAGCTTCATCGAGAAGGCCGAGCGGCGCGGCACGGAGCCCGGCGGCCCCGAGGACGAGAGTTTCCTGGAGGAGGGCAGCCCCACCATGGTGGAGAAGGGCATGGACCCCGCCTCCGTCTTCGAGCTGGGCGAGGATGAGGATGAGGCCGAAGGCCCCCCGGGAAGCCCGGTCAAGGCAGCTGAGCCGGTCGCCGTCCTGCGGGGAGGTCGGAGGAGGAGGGCGGCCGAGAGCAGGGAGGAGGAGGAGGGCGAGGAGGAAGGGCGCAAGCGGAACCGAGCCTCCTGGATCGACCCGCCCGAGGAGGATTACTCCACGCAGCTGACGCAGGCGGAGGTGGAGAGCTGCATGAAGAAGTACGAGGTGAGCTCCGGCAGGGCATGGGGGGCATCCTCCCCAAGCCCCGCTGCAATGCCTTCCTCCTCCTCTTCCTCTTCCTCTTCTTCCTCCCCAGGACACCTTCCAGGACTACCAGGAGATGTTCATCCAGTTCGGCTACGTGGTGCTCTTCTCCTCCGCCTTCCCCCTGGCCGCCATGTGCGCCCTGGTGAACAACGTCATCGAGATCCGCAGCGACGCCTTCAAGCTGTGCACGGGGCTCCAGCGCCCCTTCGGCCAGCGGGTCGAGAGCATCGGGCAGTGGCAGGTGGGATGGGGGCCACCGGGGGGGGCCGGGATGGGGGTCTCGGGGTGGATAGGGGACTCGGGGGGATGGGAGCGGGCTGGCCGCAGGCTTCCAGCTCATCCCCCGGTGCCGTCCCTCGTGCAGAAGGTGATGGAGGCCATGGGCGTCCTGGCCATCGTGGTCAACTGCTACCTGATCGCCCAGTGCGGGCAGCTCCAGCGCCTCTTCCCCTGGCTCAGCCCCGAGGGAGCCATCATCTCCGTGGTGGTGCTGGAGGTACGGCGCTCCCTTTGTTATTGTAGGGTCTCCCGCTGCGCTGCCCTCTCCGGTCCCCGTTTCCCCACCCTCCCTCCCCGTGGGGTGCATTTGGGGGAAGGGGACGCTCAGCGTGCCCCCCCCCCGTGCCCCCGCAGCACTTCGCCCTGCTGCTGAAGTACGTGATCCAAGTGGCCATCCCCGACATCCCCGCCTGGGTGGCCGAGGAGATGGCGAAGCTGGAGTACCAGCGCCGCGAGGCCTTCAAGGTAGGCGATGCCGACGGGGTAAAGGGGGTGCGGGGGGGCAACGCGCCCCTCGGGGCCGTGCACGGAGCAGGGACGTCCCCCGAGGCGCCCCCGTGCCCGACGCGCTCCCCGTCGGCAGAAGCACGAGCGCCAGGCGCAGCACCACTTCCAGCAGCAGCAGCGGCGCAAGCGGGAGGAGGAGGAGCGGCAGCGGCACGCCGAGTACCAGGCCCGCAAGGAGCGCGAGTCCAGCCGCGACGAGGCCAAGCCCGAGGCCGCCGGGCAGGACCCGGCCCACGAGAAGAGCCAGGGCAAGGGGAAAGGCTCCGGGGGCGCCTCGCACGGCTCCGACAAGCCCAAGCGCCCCAGCTCGCTGCTGGCCACCAACAACGTCATGAAGCTGAAGCAAATCATCCCTCTGCAGGGCAAATTCCTCTCCGGGGGGGCCGGGGCCGGCAGCACGGCCGCCGCCAGGTCCCCCCAGTCCCCCACCGGCAGCGATAACAAACTCCCCGGCTTCCTCAGCTTCAAGTTCCTGAAATCCCCCGAGACTAAGAGGGACGCAGGGACCGAGAAGGTCCAGTCGCCCACCAAGCCATTCAACCCCGGCAAGCTCTTCAACTTCGGCAAGTCCGAAGGGGCCAGCGGCAATGGGGCCGCGGCCACCGCCTCCCCCCAGCCCCGACCCGGCCCTTCCACGGATGGGGGCGAGCGGCCGGGCCCCAGCAAGTCCCACCTCAACGGGGTGCCGGAGGACGGGGGCCGCGAGGAGCCGGAGCCGCGGGCGGAGGAGGAGAGCGGGGGCTATAAACTCTAAGGTGACGTTTCGGGAGCAAGCACGGGCGTGCTGGCCCCGCGCCCTGCACCGTCCCCCTCCGTCGCATCCCCTCGCGCCCCTCCAGCCCCCCACAGCTGGGACCCGCAGCCCCCGGGGGGGTCCGGACACCCGAGCGAGGCACCGTCGGTGTGAGCAGCAGCAGGGCCCGGCCGTGTCCACGCGTGGAGCGTCCCCTCCTGTGCCTCCGGCAAATTCGGGACGGGCAGGTGAAATCCCGGTCCTGCTCCACGGCTCCGGCACCCAAAGGGACGAGGGGAAATTCGGCGTCCCCAAACCCACCGGGAGCATCCCGCAGAGCCCCCGTGGGCGAAGGCAACGGGGCTCGGCCCCACGTCTCCGATGGCAGAGGAAGGAGGCGGCGCGAGGAGCCCGATTCACCCGTGCCTACCGCCACCGCCGCGTCCTCCTGCACCGACCGGCGCCGTCCCGCAGCCTCGGCACGGGTCCGGTCCCGCCGGCACGGGGACGTTCCCCCGGCCCCAACACCGGCCGGGAGGGAGGGGGGGTGAGCGGCGAGCGCCGGCCACCCGGATTCCCATGCATGGGCAGCACTTCTTGCACTAAAACAAAACAAAACAAAAAAAAAACAAAAACAAAACAAGGCAAGCGGCTCGCTCCCGTTCTTCGTGCGACGGCTGGAGGCGGCGGAGGCGAGAGCTCGGAGCAGCCCGGCCGTGCCCCAGCGACGTTCCCCTTCCCTCTCCGCTTTCTTCTCTCGTGGAATTAACTCGCAATAAGGCGCTCGCACACGTGGACGTCCCGGCGTGGGGTGGGGGGCACGCGATGAGGGGTGTGTGGGGGGGGGTGGGAGCAGCTTCGCTTCTGCCGGGGCCGAGATTTTGCCGCCGCCGGGTCCAGGCTTTAGCGCTTTGGGAGGGGGCTTCCCGCGGCTCTGCTTCGCTTTACGGGGTGGCAGGGGCCGGGGTCAGGCCGCTGCTCGCCGTCCCCTCGCCCCCCCAGCTCCGCTCGCTGCCCCCGCCCGTTTCCAAAGCAAGCAGGGGGAAGGGAGGGCTGCGGCCGCCCCATCACTGTGCCTGGCCCAAGGCCTGGGCTGTAGAACACGTCAGGTTGTTTTTCCCACCCCGTTTCTCCCCAAAATGCGTGTTTTTGGGTTTTTTTTGTTCCCCTTTTGTCTTTGAACCAAGCCATTTTATTCAGCAATAAGGCCAGGGGGGCACAAAGGCTCTGCTGCTCCACTCACCTGCGCTGCAGGGGCGATGGTTTGGGGCTGATGGGGGGGCTCCTTGCACCCAGCTTTGGGGTCCCCAGGGGGGCACGGTGGGGCAGAGCAGCCCCCTCGGCCTCCCACGGGGCTGGGCACCACGCTCAGTGCCTGCCAGGCACGAAGAGCAGAGGATTTCTGGGGCGAGATGAGGGAAAAGGGAGCAGCGGGCTCCACGGTGCTGAGAAACTGGGGCAAACGGGGCCCAAAAAGGACGGGAGGAGCAGCACGGCCGCGCCCCGGAGCTGCTGCTCGAAGGGGAGCAGGAGCAGCAGTGCCTTGAGCGAGGGGAGCTGTAACCCCAACGCCCTCCCGGGCTCAGCTCCCTGCTGCAGAGCCCCAAGTCCTGCTCAGCTGCTGTGCCCACACACCTTGCTGCCATCCCCTCCGTGCCGGGGCCGTGCGGAGCCCCCTCCCGTTCCCCGCTCCCCGTTTTGGTTCTCGGCTTCTCCCCGGGTCTGGCTCACCAGCTCCCAGCTTGGTTCTTGGTTAAAAGGCGCTGGTCCTAAAGGAATTCTGTCTGTCCCGTTTCCCTCCTGGGGTAACGGCCCCGGCACGAGCCGTCCCCATGTCACTTACCGGGGGACAGCGCAGGGTCCCGCTGCTGCTGGACCCTACAGTCCTGGGCATTTTTAAACATTTCTCTCCCCAAAATATTTCTAAGAGCGACCGCCTGTCTGGTGTCTCACTCTTCCGGGCAGTTACTGTACAAAGGAGGGAATTGTTTCCTTTTTTTTTTTTTTTTTTTCCCCTTCTTTTCTCCCTTGCTGTGCGCTCTCTTTCTTCGGAAACTAAAAGAAATGAAGGGGGGGGGGGTTATTTATTTCTTTTTAATTTATTTTGTCATATTTTTGTAAAACCTGCAGAAATGCAATAAAAAATATATTTCAACAAGCCTGAGGCGTGCGCTCAGTTATTGCCCCAAGTGGCTTTCGTAGCGTGCTCGGGGAGCAAGCCTCAGCACTCCTGGCCCTGGGGAGGGCAGAAGGGGACACTTTGGGGCCACCGTCACCCCACAGCCCCCCCAGGCAGGGGGAGGCTTTGAGACAGTGACACGAGGACGAGCCCTGCAAGCACGGGTGGGTTTAGGGCACGCTCAGGCAGCAGCACCCGCAGCCACGTCGCAGCTCTGTCAGCAGCAGGAAAGGGGAGAGGAAGAATGACGAGTGGTAGCCCTCTAAATTCTGCAAATTTATTGTACACAGTATCAAACATGGAAGAGTTTAAAAATAAATGCAAAATTCCAACGGCCGTGACATTTGACTAGCAGTGTATTTACAGGCACTCCACGACGGCAGCCCTTCTGCCAACACGCAGCTGTCAGAAAAAAAAAGAAAAAAACAACAAAAAAACAACAAAACCCGCGTTCTCCCGGCCCCACAAGACAGGATTTTTTTTTTGCAAAAAGAGGGAAAACGAACTCGCGGAGACAGGTGGGAAGTTAACACACACTCACAAGCTCGACGCCGCGCTGCGAAAACCAGACTGGGATGGCGCGTGCTGAACGGAGCGAGGAGCCACAGCAGGCACGGGGGGGACAGAAAGCTGAGAGCTGCTCTGAGCCACTCGGTCGGGGTGCGGGACGGGCCAGGGCCGGGTGGTTTCACTAAAAATACCCAGCACGGCCCGCTAATGGCACGCTGCGCGCTGATTAATGAGAAACGAATGCATCTGGAAGGCAGCACGAGCGCGGTGCAGGGGCCGTGACTCAGCTCGGCACAGCCAGTCCGACCTCACGCTGTTTCTTGCGGTATCTCGTGGGGCATCTCGCGTCCCTGCACCCCAAAACCACGGCTAAGGAATGAACTGAACGGCCCGTCCTGCCCGCAGCCACGCCAGCTGCCCCAGCCCTACCCACGCTCGGCCTCCGTGCTGCTTATCAAAGCGGGGAAGAGCTTTTTGATAAGCTCTTTGACCTGTTCAGGTGTCTGCAGGAAAAGCACCGCGTGTGGGTGTAGCAGAGGCAGTTTGGGTTGGAGTTGGCTGGGACAAGGCGTCCCGGTGATGGGTGTGGAGCTGGGAGCAACGAGAGGCGTCGCTGCCGGCTCGCTAGCCGAACGAAGCTCGCTTTGGTCAGGAACAGGAGGAAATTGAAAGCAGAGTTGTAGCTAGGAGAGGATAAATCCCTGTCCTCGTGGGGCACGAGGCAGCTTTAAGGCAGCTTCGCTTTCCTAGAGGGGTGGTGAGCTGAGGACTGGGCTGCCCCTCGCCTCCGAGGGCTGGCAGAAGGGGCAAGAACGCAGCCCACGAGCTGGGGAAAGCCCTGCCTGCACCCTGCAGCATGCGGGGTAGCAAAAACTGGCCCACCTTACATCACCCAAAACTCCTGGCCGGCCAGCTCCTGCGCGAGGAAAATCCCAGTTGGGAACAGGGTCGAGGTTTCGCAGTGCTGCCCTTCCATCCTGCCAGCCCAATGCCCACTTTTGGGTTTGTATGGGTAAAACCTGGCCCTCCACCACAAAACGTTAACCCAGCCAGCTCCTCAGAAGGCATTAAGGCTTCAAATCAGACTTCTTAAATGTGTTCCTAGAAAAAGCTAACTCTAAAATCACACCCAGGGGGAGACTCGGCTTCTCACATCTGGGGACATACTGGCAAAGTTTCGCCTTTAAAAACAGTCCCAGCGTTAGAAAACTTCAAAGCTGGTGTTTCGTTCCCTTGCTTCAGTCACAAAATGTTCCTCTCTGCAGCCTTTCCAATACACAGAAGTTATTTTTTTTTTCCAGTAATTGAAAAAGGAAAGGTTCCAGAAGTCCTCCCTGACATTAAACTCTGGAGATGACAAGCATTTCACACAAAAGACAGCTCAGCACACGGCTCAGGATGGGCACGGCGGGCTGGATGCGACCACTAGCCCCAGCTGCCAGCCCACGCAGCCAGCCCACCTGGCCAGCCTGCTGGCTCAGCCTTTCGGGTGATTTCTGGCACCAAAACCTCCCGGATCAGCTGTCAGATGAGACCCCTGGGCCGCACGCTCGCCGTCAGGCCGCAGACATTTGTGAGGCAGCAGAAGAGAAACCCAAAAGCGCAGTCAGCACAGCGTGAAGGTCAGCCTGTGCCTCACCAAGCCCGTGATGCAACACCCCTCCTGGGCACCGCGACCAGCACAGCCTCCGCATCTCGCTCCCAAAAATACCCTGAGCTGCTCTCCCAGGTAGATTCAGCCCTCTCTTCTGTGAAGAAAAGGATTTCCCACTCCTTGTTAGACAGCAAAAAAAAATGTAAGATAAAACCTGACACGGAGAGACGTCAAGTGGAAGCCCTCTGGTCGCGGTCGGCACATCGCTCAATTCCCCTGCTGCCAGGCTGACGTCATTAATGCAGGAAAACTATTTTCCTATTGTAGATACGCGGGGCTTTTTGAAAAACCTTTACAAGAAAAAAAATGAAGCTAGTGGTAAATAAACAAGCCAGGAAACAGTAAGTGGTAACAGAGCCGACAGCCACAGAATTTAAGAACAAAATAAAAAAGGATAAAATCCAAGATTCCTGCTTAGCCTTTGCCATTAAGGCCAGAGACAAAGAGCTCGCCAGAAAATAAAGCTCTGAAGTTCGACCTGTTCTATCTAGTGCAGAGTGAGAACGCTGAGGTTAATGTTCATCACGTTCAGAAGTTGTCTCAGAGGAAGCAGTCCGAGCACCCACGACTAACTGCTGCGTAAGGCACACGCTGGAGGGAAGGAAACCCATCTGCCACCTGATCCTACTCGGGAGCACACTGCGCAACCTTCCCCACACGGGGCCTTCAGCAAAACCCCAAACAACTGCCTGCACGTGGAGCTCACCAGCCACCAGCTTGGCTTACCCTGTTCTCACCAGGATTATGATGGCAGAAAGGAGTGCCCAGGTTGCATGCATCCTTGGGATTCATCCCCAGGCTCAGAAGCCAGCTCTGAACACGGCCACTTGGGACAGAAATCCCAGGCTTTAAGACTGCTGCTGCCTCTTTTCTTAGCCTAGGACAGACACAAAGTATTATTTTTTTTCTTTAAATCAGATCTAACTTATCTAAATGACTCTAAAAGCCTGTTCCCTTACTGTGAAAGGCATCCTGTCCACCTTAAATACTCCTCTGGTAAAGACTTTGAACACTTTGCAGCCCAGGTGCAGCTCAGCAGCCTCAGGCAGGAGCTGAGCAGCTCCTTCCTGCCCTCCCAGCCTGGATTTCCATCCCGCTGCTGGTCACCAGTCTTCACAGCTCAAAGTGGTTTCAGGGCTCGTCAAAAACTTCTGCACGTGCTTGCAAGCTCCGTAAGCCTCGTAGCAGTCCTTCACTTGCCAGTTTGGTACAAAAGCCAACCTTCCAGCCACGGGTTCTGCTGCGTTTTGCATTTCCCTGGGTTTATACTGTCACCTCCAGGCTCCTGCTCGAAGCGCGGGCGATACCAAACGCACAGCGGGTTCAGGGCCTCGTCCGTTAGGGCCTTGAAAAACTTCCAAGGACAGAAAGAGGAAGCAGCCTGAAAGCCACCCGTGCAGATGTTCCCTAACCGAGCATCCTCAGACAAAACAAACTAATCCGGCAAACATCAGGAATCAGCCATAAATGCAAACAAACACTTTGCTGCTCTGATGCAGTTCCCTGTGAATTCACAGCTGGGCAGAACATGTTAAAATCTGCCCTTCTTTCCAACATTCCCCCCCCTCCTCCAACTCTTACGTGTGAGGAGTAGGTTGGTGGTTTTTTTTTTTTGACTATTTCTCCCCTAAAAAATAAAATAAAATTATATGATACCAAGAATTAACCTAGACAAAACGTTAGTTTCCCTGCACATCAGTCACTAGTGTATTTTTACGTTAGAAAAAGGCAGTGCCTAACTTTTTAATATTCTAAACTTACCCAACATATATCTCAACTGCTGTTTAGTGCAGGAGCGCCCTGCCTGGCAGCACAGATGCCCCCAGACAGGACAGTCTGCTCCTGGACGGACTCATCGTCCCCTCGTAGAAAGAAACGTGCTCCTGCTGCTTTGACTACTGAGCAAAGATTCCCTATTTAGCTACAAAAAATCCTGATCTCTGACAAGTATCTCAAGTTCTCATTAAAAAACCCAAACCTTTAGTGTACATTGGTAACAGAAACAATACAAATTCCACTAGGCAGACACGTACAAAAGAACCCCTGAGGGTCACTAAATTTCAGTCACTTTGTAACAAGAGAGGCTGAAGTGCCAAGAGCCAGGCATTGTACAAACAGTGTGGTCAGCAAGAAATCCAGGGTTTGGGTTTTTTTTTTTTTTTCTTATTTTTGTCGTTTTCAATGCACTAAGGCACCAGGAAGTCACAGTTAGGCAAGTAAGATCTTCCATGCAACACTCAAACCTGATACACTTACCATGGATTAAACAGATAGGATCAAAGTGCAATAGCTTGAGGACAGCACTCTGGAGCCAGGAGCAGCAGGAAAAGTGGGCTGGAGAAGGAAGGAGAGGAGGGAGCTCTCGCTGCAGATCAGGTGGGATGTAGAAAGACCCACTGGGGGTATTAGAAATCCACACTGCTTGTGCTCAACCATGAATGCAAAAAAACAAACAAACAAACAAAAAGACAAGTTTGATACTTAAGGTCACATCTCTTTGAAGATTAGTTTCTCCATCACTTCAGAACTACTTTTAAAAAATAAAAAATAAAAAGGCAACCTTCTCTTACCTCCTAAAAATCTCTGAAACATCTCAACGGCTCCCAGAACCAACAAGAGAATTTTTAACGACACGGAGGGAACAAAGACGGGGGTTTACGACAGGAAGGAACTGCCAACTCTCTTTAATAGTACATCACTCTGTCTAGCAGAGAAGTCAGCAAAGCCCAAACCTTGCCATGTCAATCAAGTATACAGCATTTTACAACTTCAACGCACTGTACAAACATTAGTCTGCAAGGCTGCAGCTCTCAAGCTTTGCTAAAACACACAAATTGGTCACACTTTACCACCAGCTGCATGTCCGTTTCCTCTTTTGGTATCTCACAGCTCTTCACATGATTCTTCAGCTTCAGCTTCAGGTGATCCCTGCGAGACCAGATGCTAACACAGCATCTTCAGTTAACATCCTGCACTTTGCACAGAAGTACTTGTTGGTAGCGGCACGCTGGGAGAAGTCCTCTTGCAATTGCCAGTAAATCCGACGGAATTCTAAGTAGTTTTTATCTTCACCAACACGGTTGGCATTTCCAACAACATTCCAGTAATTTGGAGGTTACTGCCATGGCAAAAAGGTAACATTTTCTGAGGCAGGTACAAAGTTCTAAGCTACTCGGTGTTAACTTTGAGTTAAATTCACTCGCTGCATCAGGAACTCGGTGCCTAACACACATTTGAGAACGCCGAGTGAGCTGTGCCCTGCTCTTCCCAAGGTTCTGCCTCATAACACGAAGTCATAAGCAACGGTCTATCTCCCTTCGGGTCCCCTTTGCCCCCACACCTGATCTTGTGGTGTCCGCTGGTAGGAAGGGGCTGCTGTGGAGAAGGGGATAGCAGAAACCCTGGCCTCAAGGCTCGTGGCCACTGCAGTCGCACAGAACTGGGCTCATCCCGGATCTCTAGAACAATGTTTGTGTGAGATTTCTTGAACTGGTGTTTCAGATTGGTGAACGAGGAAAAAACACAGTTATAACTTCATCAATTTAAACTAACACAGTGTGAAGTCAGCTTCTTACATTAAAGCAGACAAGACATCATTACTAAACTACACCTTCCCTGTCCCCTTCAGCGATGATGGTCATTTCCTTTTAAGTCTCTGAACCTCCGACTCCACCTGGACGACTTACGGGTCTCCACTTCTGCTCCTCCTGAAGAGTCAGTGAAGGGTTACAGGCAACAGGCACTGAGCTGTCCCAGTCCAAAAGAGATGGGTTGGTCTTTAACGGAGACCACGGAAGCTCACGTTTGGATCAACTCAAAGTCCCGGACTCCACTCCAGACATGCCGATATCGCAGGAAATTCAACGTACCATTAGTCAGAGCCGGCAGTCGACACAGAGAACTACATCTAGTTGCCAAGGTGCTCCCAGACTCATCCGGCCAAGCGCTGCCTGCAGGGCGCCTACCCAACTCCACTCCATCAGCTGCTGCTTAAATACACTGTTGATCAAATACTCAGAATAGGATAAAAGCATCCTTTTATTCCAACGGAGAAGTTGCACATATCAGTCTGTTCAAGACCAAGAGACTGTTAGAATTAAAAGAGCAACACAAGCAACACACCTTTCACTTGAATTCTCCATGACCACTGACGCATGAGATAATGTACGCTGCCAAACGACCGTGGCCCTCACAGAACAGACCAAAAGAATACAACTGATATATCAAGTTGACAACACGTTTTGCTAAGATCAACATAATCCTAAATGACACCCATGATTTTTCTTTTTTTTTTCTTTTTTTCTTTCTTTTTTTTTTTTTTTTTTTTTTTTTTTAAGTGCAGTGCCAATTTCAGAGTATTTGAGAAAAAAAATAGTGAGGCCCCACACTTATGGCTGGACTGGGCACAAAGAAGAACGAACCACTCGTAACGTGTCAATGGGTACATGGATCAAAAAGCCTGCACCACGCCAGGGGTCTGTAACAACCCGTCTCCTGCTCAGGCTTCCGTAGCTAGACCTGGTTGGTTAGGTAACAGATTTAACAAAACCTGTAAAAGTGACAGTGTATGCTTTTGAGAAAGGAGGAACTAAGGTTATACTACGTGTTTTACTGGATTGTTCCACCATTGCTCCGTAAGTTTTACGGCATAAATAAAAAAAAAAAAAAACGGAGAAAAAATAAATACATTGGCTCCTATGAAGTCAGAAGTGGTTTGGGCTGCATAGTGGATGGGTGAGAGATGGGGGCAAGGGGCAAAATTTACACACTTTGAGACAAAACAGGAAGCGCCTGCAAAGTAGTAGAGGAGAAAGCCAAGAGTTTAAGTGTCCTCGTTCATATCCTGGCTGTCTGTCCGAGCGATTTTCCGTGGTGGCGCCGAATTCTCACCTTCTATTTCCACTTGCTCTTGATCTCTCTTCTTTGCTGCATTCTGTTTGGACAAAGAAAGTCACAGTGAAACTCTCCAAAGCCTTCTGAGGCTGGCGGGAGCTAATGCCAGTAGAAAAAAAATGTTGTTTGTAAAAATTTCAGGATGGAATACAGCAATGCGATGACCTAACAGACATACTGAAACAAACCACGAGGATTTTGCCCAAAGCCAAGGGGTGCTTCTTCATATTTGAGGGTGGGGCAACGACACCAATCATTGCTCTCAGCATCTTTTATTTATAGACCTCAAATATTTCATACACATGAGTAAGATTCTTTTTTCCTGCTTCTCTGAGTCAGTCCCTAAACTTATCAAAATCACCAAAAGACTTCCGTCATACACAAATATTTTCTTTTCAGCTTCAAGGCTCCTTATAATTTTGCCTCTCTCTGTGTTCTGCATCCTCTCATGATTAAGATCCCTGCTTTATTATCTCCACTCCCAAGTCCTTGCCTTGTGTCTGAGCCCTTCCAACCCAGGCAGCATCAGTCTCAGACGCCAGCTAGAGCCTCCTAATTTGTGCATTCCTGATACGGGAACTCGGATTTCGTAACCAAGGTACTTACACGGCCTCATTAATGCATTCATGTTCTGCATAAGCTCATCCATCTTTTGCTAACAGTCTTGGGAGGCAGGAGCTCTCCTCTAGCTGTAAAGCAGACAGCTGAGGCACAGGGAGACCAATTTGCAAAGGTCACAAAGGAAAATTGTGCTAAGTGGGAAACAGAACTGAAGCCTCCCAAGTTCTAGACTAAACACTGAGTTACTGTCCTCTGAAACAGAACAAAAAGCTTTAAAAAAAAATAAAATGTTGTGAGGAGACAGAGCTGTGCAGAGACACAGCCTCCTTTTGCTGAAGTGCATTTCACAAGGACTGAATCACTCTTAATTAATCATCAATATCTTGATTGTGATCGATACCCAGCCCTATCAGCCAGAGTCAGCAAATCGAGACGCTTATATTAAGGAAACACAACCATACCTTTTTGTCCCACTGCTGATGTAAGTAACGCAAAAGTATATTTGTCTTTTCTGTTACTATAACTGCCAAAGAAAGAGAGAAACAAGCTGAGGTCGTTTTAAAGACAACCTTTAAAACTGTGCAGCAATCATGACATTATTTCACGTACTAAGCATGGTCCTTTAGATTAAAGGGCAGGACACAGGAACAGCAATCACTTCGTTAGGACAGAGGAAAAGCACAAAAAAAAACAGTAACTAGACATAAACTGCTTGTAACTGCGGTGACAGTTCAAGAGTATCAGCTGATCTGAAGTTCAAAATCAGTGAATTTACGTGTATGCCAGATTTTTAAAATCCAAAAACAGGAAAAACCCCACATCAGTGGAGCAGACTTACTTTGTTCAGACGGGTATTCTCTCGTGGGAAGGTATACCGATGGTCTTCTGTTCTGTAGAGGAATTGCACAGTTACAGAACAGCGACGGCTACCAGGTGATCTTTAACTCCAGCACAGCTAAACCAACCCAAAGGCCACCAGAAACCCAGGCTACAAATGCATTCGGATATTCTGCCCCGTTATATGACACTGTGCTGCTGCTTTTTTCCTCTATTTTTTAAGAAATTCGAAGCAGGTCCATTTTTCTGATGTTTTTCAGGGCCTAAGACCATTGCTAAAGAATGTGAGCATACAGAGAGCACCACTGATGTGGCTTGGCTGCCGTGAGGACGCATGCCTCACCAAAACAAGCAGGAGGTTTTCCTCGCCAATCTCAGCTCATGAACTGCAAGCACACATGGCTGGGTTTGTTTGTTTTCTTAAAAACAAATAAACACTCGTTTCGAGTTTATTTCCCTCTCATATCCTTTGAGCCCTGCAAGAAAACCTCCCAGAGCACCGGGATTTCTGGCCGACACGCAATACTTACTGATGCTTTACATACGGAGTCCGCATGGAATCTGCTGAAGTTGCTTTTGTTGTAGACCGGTAATCCTTTCAAAAAATCGGCCTGAAAAGACAAAGAACACAAACAAAGAAGTAGGTGAAGAAAGGAAGAGTGATATTGCAGTTGTTGTTTGCTTTGGGCTGATTCTCCAAGGAGCAGCTCGGGTCGTTAGGATAAATAACTGCAGGGCTGGGAAGGATGTTGCCAGGTCGCAGCTAGTGAGAGCGGTTGGAAACCGAAACAAAAAAAAGAAAAAAACAACACAAAAGTGGTTTTGTAAACCAAGCGAATCCCCAGCTTTTGCGTTTGGCTCGCTGTTCTCCCAAAGTTCTGGAATGCAGCTGGAAGGCTGCTCGAGAAACCTCTCCTAGCATCCAGGTGACGCGGGTGAGCTCAGGAAGGAAGCTCTGCACCACGCAGACCCCAGCGGGATCCACAGACCAGCACAAACCACACCACCACCCGAGGGAACTGCCGCAGCCACCCCGATGACTCAAATCCTCGAACACGTCCCCGTTTCAAACCAGTTGCTCTTTCGCTTTCGCAGTCACCATTCTTTGTCGATTCCCGAAAGCGACGAAAGCCTCCGAGGCCCCAAAAGCCCAATCCTTATCAGCGAGGCCCGACTTTTTTTTTTTTGGTGAAGGATCACGCCCCTGCCTGCGTCAGCGCTGCCAGTCCTTCAAAAAATAACCCCCCCCCCCCCAGTTCAGAAAAGAGCCGAACACGCGGGGCAGCGAAGCTATTTGCTAAACAGCGGCGGGAACCCCGCGGAGCCCTCGCTGTTTAATTAAGCCGCACCAGCGTGAAACAGGAATTTCCTTCTCCGAAGCGAAAAAAAGGGGGGCGGGAGGGGAGCGTTACGGGGTCACGAGAACAGCCAGCTTGAAAGCCTGCCGGAGCCTCTTCGCTCACAGCACAGAGGGACAAAGGGAGATGCTCGGGGAGGCTTTGAAAGCAGCCAGGAGACGGGGAAGAAACGCACGAGGTGCCTGGGCGATAGGCAGGAGGGGCCCTGAGCCACCCGAAGCCATCAGATCAGCTACCTGCGCCGCAGTGATCCTCCCTCAAAGCCTCAAAGCCTATTATAGTGCACACCAAAGGCTGCTAATCCTGCACACGCAGCAGCCTGCTTAGGAGCAATTTAAACAGGAGGGGGAAGCAGCAGAGGAGCCGTTTGATTTCGGCCTTCGAAGCGATAAACGAATGGCCGCGGCTGCTCCACAACCGCCGGGCTAAAAAGGCGTTGTTTCCACCCAAAATAGGAGCCGTTATTTTCATTAAGGCCGCATCTTTACTTCAAAACAAAGAGCTGCAATTAGCCAAACCAGAAATTATTATTCACGCTCTTGTTTTTGAGCCGACGTTCTCGTTTCCACATTCAGCCCTTCCTGGGTGCCAGGTTTTAGCTGAAAGGAGAGACTTGGAAAAAGAGGTTTGAAGCAGCCAACGGCAAATTTCTCCCTGTCTCGTCCCCCTCAGGGGCGAGGGTCCCAGGCTGAAAAGGGTGGGGAATCCTCTAAGGACTTCCACAGGCACTTTCCTCCTCACAGCCCAGGTTTAAGACCCTCTGATTGTTTGGAAGGGCTGAGGATCTTTAGAAACACCCCCGATTTCGAAGCAAACCTTTAACGGCACGGCGCTACAGGAGCCCGCTCCAGGCAGGGCCAGGCACGCCCCTGGTTCCTTTAACTGCTTGCTTTCGGTTTCTGTTCTTGTAAGTGCAAATAACTGTTCCTGCCGAGCAGCACACAGCTTCGGGTCTGCCCCACCTCAGTTCCCTCACCCCAGGCTATTCCCCACTGCCCCATGGAGGAATTTGGGCTGGCAGAGCCCACGTTTGCCCTGAGAGGGGGCGCAGCTCTCCCCAGGCACGCTGAAGTCTTTTTTTTAACAGATTTCTACAGCAGTTATGCCCAGTAAGTTGTTAAAATACCATTAAAATCATCAGTCCAAATGCAATTTAAATAAGGAACGTGTTTGAAACGTGGGTGCCCCCCTCCTCTAGGATATAAGCGACTGAAGGGGGATGTGCAGCAGCTCAGAGGAGGCTACAGAGACCTCAGCTCCTGCAGCACAGCCTCGAGCACGCCGAGCTCAGCCTCCACCTCACCCTTGGGTGCAGCCACACCTGCTAGGGCAGGAAAACGGCAGGAAAATTTGGAATTTGAGCACGGGGAGAGCCATTTCTCTAGTTTAAGCACCGGGAAGTACAACGGAAAAGCCGCGTTGTTAGCACCCAGGTGATCCTGCTGCTAATCCTGCCCCGTTTCAACAGGCACCTGCCCTGATGCAACCTCCTGAAAAGGTCCCCTGGGGGAAGCGCCCCAAGGCACGTTCCTGGATATCCGGCACGAAATTGGGAGCGCAGCGCCCCTTATCTGCTCCAAAGGGCACCAGATAAGGCAGGTCACCGCCGCACCCCCCCCCACCGCGGTGCCACACGAGGAAATGTTCCTCCTGCAACCCCTTCTGGCGCTCTTTAAGCGAGCAGAGCGTGCCCAAACGCCCAAGCAAGCGACCTCAGGAGGCAACAGCGGCTCCTTCTGCGCTTTGGGAGGTGAGGGAGAGATAAGAGGCCGTTCCTGGGGCAACAGGGCGCTGGGCTTCCTAGGAAGTCCTCGTCTAAAAGCAGAAAGGTGAAAATAAAGACAAAAAAAAGCAACGTATGCATGCCCTGGTTTGGAAAGGAACCGCAGCAACCACACTGAGGAGCGGGAGGCCCAAAGCACGGGTGCTGGGAGCAGGGCTGTGTCCCCACACCACGCACACGCGGACGTGGGGTGGGGGAGAAGCACCAACAGGGGGCACGGCCACCAAAGCTCCCAGCTTTGGGACACAGAGACCCCAGGGGACACCCCCCTAGGGGACACCGCTGACCCCTCTTTGTCACAGGGCTCGCTGAGGGGCAGGAAAAACCCTCTCTTGCCCCAAAAACAACCCCCCCAATGCAGGGGAAGGGGATGGGATCTCTCCTGGCCGCGACCACCACCACCAAACCCCCAGGCAGCCGCTTGCTACGTGGGGACACCCCGACAAACCCCAACAGCCCCCCCACACCCAGACCCTCTGAGCACACAGCAGTGGGAGGGGGGCACACCCCACACCCCGGGGTACCCCCAAATTTCCCCCATTTCCCCCTCCGCCCTCCAGCACCCCCCACCCCAGCAACCGACCCCAGGAGCAAGGCAGAGGGGGACCAAATTCCAACCCCCAAAGGTGGACCACAGCCCCCTGCACCCCCTGTTCCCCTCAGGAAAACGGGGCACCCCCAGAAAAAAGGGACACCCCCCTCAAAAGAGCAGCTCCCCCCCTCGAAAAATGCCTCCCAGGACAGCAGCCCCCCCGAAAAACGGGGTATCCCTAGAAGAACAGCCCCCCGAGGAAAAAGGGGCACCCCCAGAATCACAAAACCCCCCCAAAAAATTAAAAGGTGAACCCCCCCCCCTCGAAAAGCCGGCTGCCCCCCCCCCCAGGAGAACACCCATACCGAGAAAAAAAAAAACAACACCCCAAAAATAAACGGGGCAGCACCCCAAAACACCAGCAACCCCCTCCGAAAAACGGGGACCCCCCAAAAAAAAAAAAAAGACCCCCCCACACAACTGACCCCCCCCCCCCCCATGAACCCCGCCGCCATTTTGGGGGCCCACACCCGCCCCAGGAGGGGGGGGGGGGAGGGGGGGCGCACCCCCCCCTCAAGCTCCCTCAGCCCGCAGCGAGGGGGGCCCGGCCTCGTCCCCCCCCAAAGCCTCAGGGAGGGCTCCGGGGGCTGAAGGCCGGAGGAGGCCGCGCTCCCCTCAGCGTAGGGGGCCCGGGGGCGCCGCCATTTCGGGCGGGTGCCCGGCCCAGCGCCTACCATCTTCGCCGCCGCCAGCCGGGAGGAGCCGCCCCGCCTCCGCCGCCTCAGCCGCTTCCCCGCCCCCTCCGCCTCCTCCTCGCGTTCCCATTGGTCCGCGCCGAGCCCGGCTCCGCGCTCATTGGGCCAGGCGGCCGTCAGTCAGCGCGGCGCTGAGGCGCTTGGGGTGAGGGAGGGGCAGGAAATGCCCCGCTCGGGAGGGGTTGGGAGGAGGGAGGGGGGGGAGAGGACCCGGATGTGGAGGCGGCCGCGGGGCGTGATGGGAAATGTAGTCCGAGCGGGGATCCCCTGTCCCTGTGGCTCTCGTTAATTGCGTGGTAGGGGTGAGGTTATTAATTAGCGGCGCTGGACGGCCAGCAGTCTTGAGGAGGAGTTGGCGTGCAGTCACCGTGTGTAATCAGAGCGACCCCAAGCCCTGCTGCAGCCCTGGGAAACTGGCCAACAACCACTTGGGTCAGGCAGCGCTCCCCAAACAGCTCTGGCCACAAAAAGTCACCCCCGGGACAGAAAAACCCCCAAAATCCCCTTCAGACCAGCACAGGAACGGATGTCCCAGCCCAGAGCTGCCACCAAGGAACAGGACAGCGTCCCTGACGATTCCCCACTAACATGTACCTCACAGGGATAGAGAAGCAGAGCAGGGACACTGAAGATTTGGCCGTTGTAAAATACAAACTAAGCTCTCCCTGGTGTCAGCCCTTATTCCACGCTGCTGCCGTCCTTTCGAGGCTCCCAGGCACTTGTGAACCTCAGATCAATCTGTCTTTCCTCTCCCTGTTAACTTCACATCGACAATTAGTACAGGAAGCGCAATAAAAGCTGCTAGGCTTTAATTACAGCTTGTGTTTTCCACAGGTTTATCTTACAATCACGCATATACATGGCAGTGACCTGACAATTAAAAAAGCAGCCAATAAACCAAGCCCTCGCAGACCGCTCTCCAACCAGGGTGATTCCTCTCGTGCTTCCAACGCAGAAGTGGCAGCCGGGTGCTGTCCTCAGTAAAAGCCCTCAGGCTGCGTCACTCCAAATCCAAGGCACTTTTCGGGCTCGGTTCCAGCTCACCCCACCCCAAACCGACCCCACGGGCCGAGGCCTCAGTGGCTCAGGGACTTCCTGCCCTTGAGCATGCGCCGCAGGATAACCTCGATGCCTCCCGGCGTGCTGATGCGCTTGATCCAGCCGTGGGTCCGTTTGCGCTTGCGGTTGTTGGGCTGGTACTCGTTGCCCCGCGCCTTGAGGCGAACCTGCTGCAGGCTCCACGAGGACACCGGGCCGCCGAGGCCGAGGGGCAGCTCCCGGGACCTTGACAGGACGGACGCCGCCCGGAGCTGGAAGGGAGAGGCCGCGACGTGCCGCAGGAGGAGAAAACTTGGCAGGGAAAGAGAAAAAAAGGAAATAAATCAGCGGGGAGAGGCCGCGGCGCTGCCCCCAAGGCCCTGAGGAGGCAGCGGCGCCTTCAGCACAGCCACGCCGAGGAGGAACGGGGGGAATCTCCGCGGCAGCGGGGGTCAGGCCCGGCCCCGTTACCGGCCCCGTTATGGTTACCGCGGCCCCGTTACCTGCCGCCGGCGGCCCGCCGCCACAGCAGGCCCAGGCCCGCCGCCATCACCTCAGCCCTCCCTAGCAACGCCGTCCTCCCAACAACACCGCCCCCTATTGGCTCCTCGCCGCCGAGGGGGAAAGCGCGCATGCGCCCTGGAGGGCTCAACCCCGCCGTGCCGCCGCGGGGGATGATGGGATTTGTAGTCCTGGAGACGGCCGAGCCCGCCGCGTTGTTACCATGGCGACGGGCTCGGGGTTTGGCCTGGTCCCCCCCAGGCCGTGTCCCAGCGGGCCGCCCGCGGCTCCAAATAGTGGAATAATGGAAAATTTATGGAAAAAAGGACCCCCTGTCCCCCCGGGCTTTGCTGGGAGCTTGCAAGGTGCAAAGCCCACCTGGGCAGGGCGTCCCCTCGCCATCAAAAGTCACCAACAAAACATAACATTTAGAGGCATAAACATAAAAACATAGTCCTAACATAAAACATAGCATCTAGAGGCAGCTCAAAATGCAGAGTTATTGCTTGTCAAAACACTGTGGCCATCACCAGCCCCTGCGTTTCCATCCCTTTGCCATGGCAGGAACACGAGTGACCCCATGGAGGCCCCGTCCCCGTCCTCCCCCACCACCACCCCGTGTCACCGCGGCGTTCCCCATTCACCGATTTACCCCCAAATCTGCACGACATCAGCCTGGCCCACCAGCACCCGGCTCCGGCCGCCTTCCTCCTGTAACACACATACCCTTTTCAGGACAGAGCAGCATCATGCACAGTGAGGATGATGAGGGTTCATCCTGCTCCCGCTGCTGGGCTGAAAAATGTGGTTTGCAGCCTTTTACGGGGCTGGGTGGTGAGTCACCGATTGTCGGGGCAGATCTCCGCCACCCTTGCTGTCTGCTCTGATCATTAAAAATTGTTTTGCTGGAGGCAAGCTTGGCTGTATCACCAAGAACAGGCACCAGCTCTGGCTTTTTTCTGTTTTTTGTTTTTTGTTTTTTTTTGACTGTTTTGTTGTGTTCCCTCCAGAAGTCCACACCGGCAGCATCACGTGTTCAGGAGATGTGAATCCAGCCCTCCCTAAAACATGGATGTGAAAAAAAAAAAAAAAAAAAAAAAACGAGATACATTCATGATTTTCTATCTGTCGTGTCACAGCTCCAGCGTGCTGCGAGCTCGTGCTTTCTGTGCACGCTCACAGGTGCTGAGCTCTGACACACTCGTGGCGTCTGGGAAGCCACAGATACCAAAACAGCGAGAAAACGGTAAAAGATTTCTCCTCCCTGACAAGAGCAGGGATTAACGACAAGTCCTGCTCACAACACATTTCACAGGCACTGCTCTGCTCAAACCCCGCTTGCTGTGGGGCGGCCGTACTGGGAGACGGGGGAACCCCCCATTTGGGTTGGGAAGCCAAGGCCAGCGCCGGGCGGGGAGCTCGATAACCCAAATCCTTGGAGGGGGCAAAACCCAACACCCATCCTCCTGCCCCCCCCTGCTCCTGGCAGGCCTCCATGGGCGGGCGCTTGGTTCGGCTTTGACTGGCAAGTCCCCGTGTCTGTCATGCCGAAAGCCCTCCTCCTTAGGAGGGATTTAAGGGGCTTTCTATGGCTAGAGACTACAAGGACAAATAGCACCCCCAAACCCCAGAGCTCGGGTATGAGGCTCCTCTCTCCGCCGGGGCTCATGGGGAGAGGATGGAAGGAGAGATTCCAGTCTAAAGCGGATGAGCTGAGCTGAAGGCACTGCTCCATCCTTCCCCCCACACCGGCGAAAAAATGTGATCAGAGGAGCCGAAAAGCTGAGCAGGCTGCCAGCGCTCGCGTCCTGCTCCCGCTGCCTCGGGCATCTCTCCCTCTCCCCCCTTTGCCTCCTGCAGGAATAAGCCTTTCGTTTGCAGCCTCGACTCCTGACAATCCTTGTCACTAAATGAGGTGAGCAGAGCGATCCGTCTCTCTTTGTGCAGGGGACCTGGAGCCCAAGCCCGCGATGTAGGGCATGCACTGCAGCAGAGGGGAGGAAGGTGCTCGGCACGGGGAGCAAAAAAATGGCCAAAGGAGCAAAAAATGCCTCGAAGCTGGCGGCTGAAAGGGATTTGCGAGGCGTTTAAATGGGATTGCGGGGGGGAAGCAGCAGCTGGGGAGCAGCTCGGCGTTGTTTGCACTTAAATAGCCCCGTTCCATGAGCATGAGCGCGGGGTTAAAAAGCTGCCCGGCCATAAAACTTAGGAACGGCTGCCGTTGTGATGCAATTGCAGTAAATTATTGCTGGCTCCGGAGGAAGAAGACCTGCTGTTGCTATGTGCGTGTCAAATCTGCTTGGGTTTTTTGGTTGGAGAGCGAGGGGGCACCTGCATGCATCGCTGCCCGGCGGAGGGGGCAGGGTTTTCATCTTCCTTCCTCCTCGCAATGGTTTCTTCCAGGCTGCTCCTGGAGCCTGTAGGACATTTGCTGCCGGAGGAATCGGGCTGGCTTTCCTGCGGCTATGCGGTGGGACCACAGGCGAGCGTGTGCCGGCTCAGGCATCCCCCTGGAAATCCAGGAGGGTTTGGGAAAGCGGTGGGGTGAAGCAGCATGTCAGCCCTGGAGGTCAGGCGCAGGTTACTCCGCTGTGCATTGCATAATCTTTTGTTTCTCAAGGTCTTCTTCCTTCCTAAAGAGAGACGTGTGGCAGGCAGCCAGCCCTGGCTCCAGGCTGCCGTGTGTGCTACGGGCGCTCTGCTCTCCCTGCGATGCTGTTTCTCCACTCAATGCAATTTGTGTCCTGCAGGGCCCTCGGCAGAGCCCTGCCCGTGCCTGGGGACCCTGCACCCAGGGAAAGCGCAGGTTTTGGTTGCATCCCTGAGTACGCTGAGGATTTTGGGGCTGTCTCGGTGGTTTTCTGTTCATGCAGCCGACGAAACCTTCCTGACTGCTTACTCCTGAGTGTCCTGATAAAGCTGCTGTAATTGTATCAGGACGAGGAGGCTGGGTGTACCAGAATAAATCCAGGTGCTTGCCACCAGCTAGCGTGGCCGTTTCACATTCCCCCAGAGGGAAGTTTACTTCGCAGGACCGAGGCCGAGCGGCATAAACATTTTCTTGTGCCTATCTGCGACGAGTGCTTAAACAGCTGTTGTCTTTACGTGTTTCTCGATGCCATGGCTTCCCCACTTTGCACTGAGTGAATGAATGGGAGAGGCTGGAAAGAGCCTAATGACATTTGCCCATTCCTCAGGAGTGTCGTGTGTCATCATTAATACTCGCGAGCCCCGGAGGGAAGGGATTAGAGCTGAACAAATTATTATGGCAGGTCGGATTCTGGCTGCAGCACATCTCACACTCCTCTCCATGTCCCTGGCATCTCTCCTCTTGAGGATTTGCGAGGAATTAGCAGATATGAAATCCCTACTACTCCCTGCGGGGGGTCCACGGCTGCGTGCAGGGAGGGGACGGAGGTGCTGAGCAGTGGGGCTGTGGGGGTATTTCTGGCACGGGGGGAGCAGAAGCTGTTTGCAGCCATCAGCTCCTGCAGTAAACGATGCTTTTGGCTCGCTAATTGGGGCCAAATGTTTACCAGGACTTCTGGCAGGGCCAGGCTCGGTGCTGCTTATGGGGCCATAACAGGGAAACGCACCATCCTTTCCTTTCCCCTGCCCATAATTTCAAGGTTCCCCAGCAGGGAGAGGACAGGAGGAGGAGGTTTTTGTCATTTCCATCCCATCCTGGCACAGCCAAGGGGCACTGCGTGACCGTGCCCGCAGTGCTGCCATGCCTTGGGGGAAGAGATGGTGTGAGCACTGCCCCACGGGCTTTATATCAGCCCCACAGGCTATATATCAACTCCACAGGCTGCATGTCAGCCCCACAGACTTTATATCAGCCCCACAGGCTTTATATCAGCCCCACGGGCTCTACGGCAGCGTATCAGCCCCGCGTGGCTGCCTGTCACGTTACCGCGCCGGGCTTTCTGCCCTCCACCCCGCCACGTCGGCTCTTGTCCCATTTTTCTCCAGCTGTGACATGGTGCCGTCAAGTTGTGTAAAATCAGAGGCGCTGCAGCCCAAAGTAGGTCAGTAAGTTGTTTTTCCCAGCTGGGTTGCTCGTGGTGGCAGCAGGGAGGAGGCAGGGAGGATGAAGCCGGAGGACCCGGCGGTGGCATCGGTGCCCGGCGGGACGAGGTCCGGACCTGGGAGCTCGGTCGGCCTCCCCAAATCAATCCTCAGCATCCCTTGAGCGGTCAGCTTCGGAGCTGGGAGCGTTTTCCTGAGGGAAGCGGTGATTTTGGGGAGGGATCCGGACGCGGGTACCGGCTCGTGGCGATGCTCTTCGCTTCCCCAAACCCGCAGCCTGGCGGGCTGGCGCCGTGCTCGTGCCGCGCCTGACTCATTGTTGTGCCTGGCCTTATGTAACCGGTGCCGAAATCTCTGCTGGGGGCGGCGGTGGAAGGTAGCCGGGATGGAGGGGGAAGGGGGGGAGAAAAAAAAAAGCAGCTCATTGCCATGGTTACCAGCGGCTTCGCAAAGTTCTTCCCATCCGTCTGGTTCCGTTCTCAGCCCTTGCATCTGGCGGAGGGAACGTCCCTCGGCGTTTCTGCCCGCGGCAGACGCTGGGAGGCGGCGGGTGGGAGGTGGGAGACGGGCACGCCGAGCCTCCAGCCCCGGGGACGGAGTCTGACATCGGGGTGCTCCGCTTAACCTCCTGCCCCCTCCGTTTCCAGCTCAGCCATCAAACAGTTTGGCCTGTTAGAAGGGCTGCCACGTCTTGGACCGTGAGTTCCAGGGTGGGCAGAGCCAAACGTGGGTATCTTGGGTCTGGGCAGCCCCCTCCTTGCAGAGGGAGCCACGTTCGTGCCCAAAAGCAGACCCCCAGCCCCAGGATCGGGGCAGAGCTGGGCTCCTGGATCTGCCTGCAGAGCTCCCGAGCGCGAGAGCCTTCCAGCAAATCAATTCTGGAAATGAACAGGGTGGACTAATTGAGTTAATCCTGGGAAGTTAATCAATGTCGGGTCGGTTTGGCCAGAAGTCCTGTTTATAATCCACGCAGAGATCATTAATGCCTTGTGAAATGGAGGCGCGCTGCGAGTCCAAGCTGTGTGGAAAGAAATCGGAGGGAGAAGCCACGCCGGGATGTCCAAATGAGCCCGGTGAGGACCATCCCCGGGCTGCGACCACCTCCTCCTGCCTTCCCCTGCCTCGATTCCCCTGCTGGCAGCACCGGGGCAGCCGCAGCAAATCCACAAGGACGTGGGAGAACCAGGGAGCTGCACAGCCCTTGGCCAGCCGGGGCAGAGTTCGTGGGCCTCGTGGGGACTGCAGTGCTCGGGTCTGGCTGTTTTCCTCCCCGGTTTTCCACCTGCCCTGCCTCTCTTAAAAGCACGGTGAGAGCGGAGGCGTTCTCCATCCCAGCGCAGAAGCAGCTGGGGATCTTCCAGCCAGCAGCTCCAGCCAGCCTGGTGCCCAGCTCCGCGGGCTCCTCGCCGGTTTGGAAGCTCGGCTCAACAAAACGCACCGGCCCCTTGCCCAGGATGTGCTCAGCTGCACCTTCCCAACGCACCGAGAGCTCCTGCTCCTGCTCCAGCCCACAGGATGAGCTCCGGATGAGCAAGGAGAGGCTCCGTGGGCTCCCGGGGAGGTCGCTTTGGTGCTGCAGAGCTCCTGGTGCCACAGGACCTGAGCTGCATCCTGCACGGACGCGCCTGTGTCCGCAGGGATCGCCGACACGAGCCTGGGGACAAAACCTCAAAGCTCTGGGACGGACACGGCGCAGCCTCAGCCCAGCCCCATGCCCCAGGTCCCCACTGCAAGCCGGAGCAGCTTTCCTAACACTGCAGCTCTCTCCCCCACAGGGGCAAAAACCGTGGCACCTCGTGCTCGCTCCTCCCCGCCGCGAGCGGCACGAAGCAGGGAAGTCCCTGGCAGAGCTGGGGCGAGCACCAAACGCTGGCCTCTGTCCCGAGAGGAAGAAGGGAGCTGGCACAAATCCCTCCGCCTCTGCCAAGGGAGCTGTTCCCCAGCAGGAGCCGGGCTGCTTTCTTCCAGGGGGAACCCACCAGCCGTGCGCGGGGCTGGCGACGGAGCAGGCGAGGGTGCCTTGGCTCTGTGCCGGTGGGGGCCTGGCTGGGGGTGCTGGGGGGCTCCGAGCAGGGTGCAGCATCGCCCTCTTCGCCCCCAAACGCACCGAATTATCAAAGCTGCGAATTATCAGAGCCCTGAGCCCTGCCTGCCTCCGTTCCCTGGGTTGTTTCGCTCGTGCCCTGCCAGCAGCGTGGCCGCGAGGCTGCCGGCTGCATTTCGGGGGCTTGCTCGGGGAGTTCAGGGGCTGCTCCCCAGCACAACCCGGATGGTGATGTTTAATTCCCCGCTGGGAACGCACTCCTCCTTCCCTTCCACCCGCTGGGGGGGGGCCACGCTCAGTAACTTGCAGCTGAAGGGGGGGGCCGCCCGTGTCCCCCCAGCCCCCGCCGCGGCTCGCTTTGCTCAGCAGCCCTTCGGCATCAATAATTCACCGTGTTTGGCTTCGTCAATAATAGATGTGCATCAGCCTGGTGGAGAGGGGCGGCAGGAACAGCCCCAGCCCGGGCCATGCGCCCTCGGTGCCAGCCCCAGCTCGGTGCCCCCAGCCCCTGCTGCACCCACCCCGGTGGTCCCATCACCCCCAGCCCTCTCCAAAAGCCCCCCCCAAGCTCAAAAACATCCCGAGCACCCCAGGAAGAGCAAGCATCAAACACTGGGCTTGCCTCGGGGCCAAGGAGGATGGTACCGAGCTCCCCCAGCCTCTCCCAACCCTGCTGTGGGGCTGGAAATATGGGGAGGGGGCTCCCCCCCGCTCCGGGCTGGGTTACTGCCTCTCCCTCCGGTTCTTGCGCTCAGCCTCAATTTGCGGAGTGACTCTAATTAAAACCTCCAGCCCCGCTCCACTGCAATTTGCTAATCGCATCGGTGGTTTGGAGCGCAGCTACGCGCACATATATATTTCATCAGGATAAATAATGCATCCCCATCGCCGAACCTCTCCCCCCAGCCCCATATTTGGTGCCAGAAATAGCTTTTTCGGTTCAGACGGGCTTTTCCTTCGGTTTTCCTCTCTTGGCCAGGGCAGAGCCGTCCTTGGGGGCCCATCACCTGGGGACCGCGGGGCTTTGCAGCCACAGCACCACGCCAGGCTGGTGATGGGGACGTGGCTCCAGACAAAGCTGGACGAGGGCGCGGGGGTTCCACCTCCGACCAGAAGCAAAACCGAGGTGGCTCAGCGGGGTCGTGCGTTTGGGGAAGCACCAAATTCAGCCCCCAGGAGCGTGCTCTGCCCTCGCTCACGCTGCCCTGGCTCTCCCCGCTCGGACTAACACCCTTCTCCTTCCCCTCTCGCCCCGTGCAGGGAGCATAATGCTGAACAGCATCACCGATGGGCTCCTCTGCTGCCTGATGGGCAAAACGACCAACGCCGTGGGGCCGCTGGACAGCGTTGAGGCCGGCAACGGCTACAGCTTCATGGAGGTGAAGCCGGGGAGGATCCTGCGGGTCCGGCACAGCACGCCGAGCCGCCCGGCCGCCGAGCAGCCCGAGGAACCGCAGGCTGGGGGCGCGGAGCGGGGCACGGTGCACTGCAAGCGCAAAATCACCCTGTACCGCAACGGGCAGCTGGTGATCGAGAACCTGGGGGACGCCGTCCGCTCCGAGATCCTGCACTGCCACAACGGCTCGGCGGAGCCCAACAGCACCGTGGAGCTGGAACTCTCCGAGCTGGCAAACCAAGCCCCCGCCGGCACGCCGGGAGCTGGCACGCCGGGAGCCGGCACGCCGGGACCTGGTGCCCGCGACGCGGCCCCCGCCAAGCGTCGGAAGCGCAAGCCGAAGAAAGTCATCAACATCGACTGCAAGAAGCAGATCACGAGCTGCAAAGGCACGCACAGCGACGTCGTCCTCTTCTTCATCCACGGCGTGGGCGGCTCGCTGGACATCTGGAAGGAGCAGCTGGACTTCTTCACCAAGCTGGGCTACGAGGTGGTGGCTCCCGACCTGGCCGGCCACGGCTGCAGCTCGGCTCCCCAAATCGCCGCCGCCTACACCTTCTACGCGCTGGCCGAGGACATGAGGGCCGTCTTCAAGCGCTACGCCAAGAAGAGGAACATCCTCATAGGGCACTCCTACGGGTAAGGGACACGGGGACACGTGGATGCCTTCATCCTGCTTGCCTTGGCAGCAAATGCTGGAGGAATGCCAGACAAAATGCCAGCGAATGCTGCATGAATCCTGCCCCGCTGGGGCCGAGGAGCAGAGCAGGGGTGCAGGGTTTCCAGCCCTAGGTTTATCCTCAGCTCTGATCTCCTCCATCCTCTCGGTGCGTGTTTCTGGGTCTGGCTAATCCCTGCGCCCGCCCTCCCAAGCGCGTGGGCCAGCAAGGAAGCCGGTGGCACTCAGCCTATAAATAGAGTAAGCCCGAGAAAGTCAATTAGAAGGGGACTAAGCACTCCAGAGCAGGCCTGGGAGGAGAGGGAGCGGAGCTGGGCAGGATTAGATGGGAGGAACGAGTGGGACGCAGCCTCAACGGCTGAGCTGATCTCAGGGCGCTGGTGACGTCCCCGCTGTGCCGGTGGCTGCTTCGTGCAGGAACGAGCTCGGTGCACGGCGCTGTGTCTCCCCGCAGGGTCTCCTTCTGCACCTTCCTAGCCCACGAGTACCCAGACCTGGTCCATAAAGTGATCATGATCAACGGAGGGGGCCCGACGGCGCTGGAGCCCAGCCTCTGCTCCATCTTCAACATGCCCACCTGCGTGCTGCACTGCCTGTCCCCGTGCCTGGCCTGGAGCTTCCTCAAGTGAGTCCCCAGCCCCGCACCACCGCTGTCCCCAACCAGCCCAGCCCTGTGCAGGCTCCCAGTTTGGGGACCCCCAGCACGGGCAGGGACACCAGCATGTCCCCAACCCGTGTGATAGCGGCACTGTGCCATGCTGACCCCCTTGCCCGTGCTGGCTCTGTCCCCTAGGGCTGGCTTCGCTCGCCAGGGTGCCAAAGAGAAGCAGCTGCTGAAGGAAGGCAACGCCTTCAACGTGTCCTCCTTCGTGCTGCGCGCCATGATGAGCGGGCAGTACTGGCCCGAGGGCGACGAGGTTTACCACGCGGAGCTGGCCGTGCCCGTGCTGCTGGTGCACGGCATGCACGACAAGTTCGTGCCGGTGGAGGAGGACCAGCGCATGGCCGAGGTACGGGATGGAGTGGAGCTGAGGGAGGTGAGGGTCGGGGGCTCGTCCCGGCGCTGACACCCGTCCCCGTGTCCCTCCAGATCCTGCTGATCGCCTTCCTGAAGGTGATCGACGAGGGCAGCCACATGGTGATGATGGAGTGCCCGGAGACGGTCAACACCCTGCTCCACGAGTTCGTCCTGTGGGAGCCCGAGACGCCAGCCGGGGACGGGCAAGGAGAGAAAAAATAAGGTGGCGGGGACGCGGTGACCGGGCTGCTCCGATGGGAGAGACGTTTCGGAGCGCAGAGGGCTTTACGAGCGCAGAGGGGCAGGGTGCAGCCTGCCCCCGCCGGGAGCGGAGCTGATTTTCTTCCCCGGGTCGCAGGCTGGCGGCGGCGGAGCGCGGGGGGCTCCCCCCGGGCACGGGTGCGCGGGGCCGGCAGCGGGACCACGGCAGACCCGGTCGCCGTTCCCCTCGGGGACGGCATGGCAGCCGCTGGAGCGTCTTCATCCTGTTTCGTTGTAGTGTTCTTTTCCTCACGCAGCGACCCCCCCGGGGGGGGGCAGAGATAGAGAGAGAGAGAGAGAGAGAGAGGATGCTGCGGGGGGGCTGCTCCCACCTGCAGCAGCGCGGGACGAAGGCAGACGGGGTCCCTGCGGGGAGAGCGCGGTGCCCCCGCCCCGGCCTTTTCCTCGCCAGGGCTGGAGGAGCCGACGTGGGATTGCTCGAAGGGGAAGCCAAAAGTGGGATTTGCCTCTCTAACCCTCGGTGGCGGGGGTGGCGACGAGGCTGAGCTCTCCCCCCCAGTGCCACCGTTCGTGCAGTCGTGTCCCCAAACCACCGCCGCTTTAGGTTACCGCAGCGCTGGCTTCTGCACAGCTCCCCCCCTGCTGCTGCTGCCGCCGCCACCGCCAGGGCTCCTCGAGGTGCTCGGAGCCGCCACCACCACCGCGCCGTGCCACCCACCCGCCCTCCCCGGCACCCGCAGCAAACCCCGAGCAACGCGGGGCGGGCGATGCAAACCGGGGCCGAGCGCTCGTTACCAGCACCGGCTCCGTGCACAACCCCACGGATCCCGGGGCCGCTCCTCTCCTCCACCATTCGTGCCCCATAGCCAGGATCCGGGCAGGACCATGGAGGTATATGGGATGTGCCAGGCATCGTTGTGGGGTCTCCGTGCTCCCGGCCAGGCTGGGGGGCTCCGTGGGACCCCCGAGCGAGCTGGGGCTGTGCTCGGCACGGCTGCTCCCCGGCCCCAAGCCCACGCGCTGGGGATGGCCGCAGCCTCCCCGTTACCCCAAAGAGCAGAGCCGCTCCCCTCGTTGTTTTCTCCTCTTTTTCCCCCCCCCCCATCTAAACCAAAGAAACAGCCAGGCCTGTTCGTCCCGTGGGATCCTCGCCCTCTGGGTGGGTGCAAGAGCCCCTCTTCATCCTCACCACCCCAGGTCAGCTCCGGGGGCTCCCGGCCGTGCGGGGCTGCCCTATCATCAGAGCTGGCACCCCAAAACCAAGCGATGGGGAAGAGGAAGGGCCCTTGGGAGCTGGCGCCGGCGCGGCAGGGACCACGTGTGACGAGTGCCACCGCACGAGCCACGCTCCGTCCCCTCTGCCACCGCCCGCCCGCGCCCACCACTGCAGCCTCCTGTCTCATAATGAGAATTTTAACGCCCTAAACCCGGGTGCGGACGCGTTTCCGCACCCCTACCCCGAATCACGGCTCTGCCCCCCCCTTGCTGCACCCCCCCAAAACGGGCCGGAGGCCACCGTCAGCGCCACGGCCCTACACCCTCTGTCGCCACGGAGTCTGTGCCGCTCGTACCGCCATCGCTTGTGCTAAGGCAAAGGCAAAACGCCCCCCGCTGCCCCCCGCCGCTGAGCCCCGCGCCGTGTTCGTGCCATTTCATACAGTAAAGCCGTGTTATATTCTCAGCCGCGTCCGACTCAGTCACGGGGGGACAGGGTTTGGGAGCGGGGCAGCGAGGGGAAGCGAAGCCCGAAGCCACGGGGAGAGCTTCGAGTCGTCGTCACGCCCACAGCCCTGCCGGGATTTATTCCTCACCGTTTAGGGGACGGGTAAAAATAAATAGGAAAAAACTCTCACCGTCGCTCCCGAGATAAAAACACGCCGCCACGCCGCCCTCACCTCCTGGGGAGGCGCAAGGGGGTGAAGGCGAGGGGTGTCCCCAGCCCCCCCGGTGTCTCCCCAGGGTGCTCAGCGCCCACCCTGGATGTCCGCTGGCCGGAGCTGCCGCTCGCCCTCGGCCAGGAAGATGCGCATGGCCCTGTGCAGCATGTGCACACCCAGGCGCCGGCGCCTCTCGGGTGGCCAGCTCGCCGCCGCGCCGTAGCAGTTCCCCTTCCGCTGGTTGGTGATGCTCTGCAGCCCTGCGGGGATGGGGTCAGCACCCTCAGCCCCCCCAGGATGGGCTCAGCACCCTTGTTCCTCCCCGTTAGCACCCGCAGCCCCATAGGGTCCCCGTTAGCACCCGCTCCCAGGCATCTTTCCCCTGCTGGAGATGAAGAACGGGGGGGCTTGTGCCCAAACCCCGCGCTGCCGACCAGGCACCCCAAACCCCCCGTGCACCCCAGGACAGGCTGCAGCCCCCTGCTCTGCACGCAGGGGGGTCGGAGAGGTGGCAGAGCCGATCCCGGGACCTTTTCCCCCAGGCCACAACCCCACTCACCCAGGGCCTCCACCACGCAGCTCTCCCTCGTGTACGCCTCGGCCGGCACGCTGCTCTGGAAGCAGTGCACGGAGATGACGCCCTGCCCGCTCCCCCAGATCTCCAGGATGCGCCGCACCTTGGGGCAGCCCTGCGGGACGGCGGCACCGTCACCACGACCCCGTGCCCACCACCGTGGCCTCGAGCACCCCCCCCGGGACAATCCTCAGCGCGTCCCACCTTCCTCGTGCCTGCCCGATACTGGCTCAGAGCCTCGGAGAGGTGGCAGTAGGGCCGGGCGCGCGTCCCCTTGCCCACGTAGAAGACGGCTTGGACGAAGGTCCTGAAGCACTCCGCTGGGCTCAGGCGGTGGCAGCGCAGCGGCAGGTCCTGGGTGACCCTGGGGGTGCAAACCCCAACCCTCGAGGCTTGAAAGACCTCCAGAGGGGGTCACCAGCCCCAGAACCCCCAGGGGGCACGCAGCCCAGCCCTACCTGGGGTCGAGGAGGAGGTAGTTGAAGCTGGCTTTCCGCAGCCCCTCGCGCCAGTGCCGGCTCCGGTCGGGGCGGTCGAATTGCTGCGCCAACACCTGCTCATCCTGGGCGCAGTCGGGGACGTGGCCGGTCTGCAGCGCGGCCGCCAGCTCGGGGCTGTGCCCTGGGGTGGCCACGGGGGGGTTGGGGAACACCCCGAGACCCCCCCATCAGGTTTAGAGAGACGGGGGGGGGGGGGTCCCCAGGACTCACCCTCCGGGCTGCGGCTCAGCTTCTCCAGGCGCCGCAGGTAGATGCGCCGGGTGAATTCCGTGATGGGTCCGGGGTCCTCCCCCAGCACCCGCAGCCGCCGGCGGAGCGCCTCATCGGAGAGCACCCGTGGGACCCGTGCTGGCCCCTTGGGGACCGCGGTGTCCCCAGGGCTGGTGGCTTCTGCATCGGGGCTGTGCCGCTCGCTGGGCACCCGTCCCTCGTGCTCCACGGCGCGATGGGGGACGCAGACGGTGGGTGAGGGTGGCACCGGTGGGCTCCCCGGGTCCAGCACCCTGGGGTTGGTGACGTGGGGGGAGTCCTGGAAGGGGTCACGGTCCCCAGGACCCAGCAACACCGTGGAGATGGAGCTGGGGGAGCCCTGAGGATCCGATGGGGGGTTGTGGGGGGATTTTTGGTCCTCAGGACCCAGCAGCACCGTGGAGATGGAGCTGGAGGAGCCCTGAGGGTCTGACGGGGAGTCCCGGGGGGGGTCGCGGTCCCCAGGACCCAGCAGCACCGTGGGGCTGGAGCTGCTGCCCCCCAGGGGGGAGCTGGGCTGGCTGGGGGTCCTGGGGAGGATCTGGGTGTCATCCAGGGAAGCCGTGCCTTCTCCGTCCCCGCTGGACACATCCGCACCCCCAAGGGCGACGCGGTGCCCCAGGGTGGGGGCGGTGTCCCCGGGGACACCCCTGGGCGCTCTGACCCTGGGGGGCCTCCGGGGCATCTCCAGAGTGGTGTCAAAGAGGGAGGAAGAGGAAGAGGAGGCACCGAGCCGCTCCGCTGATGCCTGGAGGCGCCTCTTGGTGCGGGGGGTGACGTGGCAGAACTGGGGGGGCTGCAAGGTGCCACCCCCTGCAGCGAGGCTGGGTGGACTGCGAGGGGTCCTCGGGGTGCCAGGAGGGGAGCCCCTGAGGGTGCAGCCCCGGAGCAGCTCAGGCAGCTCCCCCACAACTGGGGGACCCCGGGGGGGCAGCTCCTGGGGTCCTGCTTCACCCTGGCACCCCCCGGCCTCGCTGGGCTCCAAAATCTCCACCGCGGTGACGAAGCACTCGCTGGCCGTGCTGCTGTCCTCCTCCCTGAGGCCGCTGCAGTCACTGCCCCCAGCCCCTCTGCAACCCAGGGGCCGGGGGGGGCTCCTGGCCCCAGTTCTGGGCTTGGGGCCCCCCCTCATCCCTGTCCCTCTCGGGGTTCCCTGCCCAGGCTCGTCCCCAGCACACAGCAGGGTGCTGGAGGCAAGGGGCTGCGGGGGGAAAGCCGAGCCCCTGGGGGGGCACAGGGGGAAGGAGGGGACGGAGGCGGGCAGGGGACAGCCCGGCCACGCTGGGGCCCCCCCAGACCCGTGGCCGTTCCCCGGCTCCAGCTCACCCAGCTGGGACAGGCGGGTGCTGCTCAGGGGCCCCGCGTCGGAGCAATCCTCGGTCAGGAAGGACAGCGAGCGCCTGGGCCCCCACGGGGCTTCGGGGTCGGGATGGGGCTCAGCACCCGGCCCCCCAAGAGGAGAGGCAGCAGCAGCAGCACCCCGAAACCAGCCACAGCAGCACCCCGAGGGGGGGTTATTCCCTGCAGGGGGGCAGCCCTGGACGTGCAGGGGGTCGCGCAGGAGCGGTGCGCGCAGCCGGCAGCCCCGCGGCAGCGCCAGGTCGACAGCTCGCTTCCCATCCTGCGGGGAGGGGACGCTGCTGTGACACCCCCAGCAAGGACGGGGACCCCGGCAGCAGCTCGGTGCTGTCCCCAAAGCCCCCCCCCAGCTCACCTGGTCGCGGAGATCCGGGTACCCCCCCCTCTTCAGCCGGTGGCACCCCCGGGACGCGGCGACGCGCAGCGGTTGGAGCTCCTGGGGGGACCTGGCACAAGATTGGGGTCACTGCTGTCCCCTCGGTGCCGCCCCCCCAGCCACAGTTCGCCACCCCCCCGTTCCTCCCACCACTAGCCAAGTGGTTGGGGGTGACCCCCCCACGAGGCAGGAGCAGTTTGGGGTCAGCCCCCAGCTCCAGCAGGCCTCCAGCACGGCCAGTAGGGTGGGGGGGTCACCGGCCTGCACCCCCCCGGGTCACCCCCCACCCCCTGGGTCACCCCAAACTGTGCACGGCCCCTGCCTGCACCTGCCCCAGCGCCCCCCCCGTGGGGCTGAACCCCCCGATCCGCGGCCATACAGGGAAGGGGGGGGCGAACAGAGCAACAACCCCCCCCAAGGCACCCAACACCCCCTTCCCTAGACCCCCCCACCCTTAAAGCAGTGCACGCAGCACCCCCCCGCAACACCACCCACGCCAGACCCCCCCCATACAACGCGAAGAAGCCCCCCCCAGCGCAACACCCCCCCCCCAATGCACTGAGGGGTGCCCTAAGCGAGCCCCCCCGGGCCCCCCCCCGTTAATGCAACGGCCCCGGGTGCAGGGCGTGCAATGGCCTCCGGTGCAAGCCCCCCCCCCCCCCAAAAAAAAAACCGCGCCCCCCCCCCTTACGGCGCTCGGCGCCCCCCCTCCGTCTCGCGCCGCCCCGCTCCATTCATGCCGCCCCCCGCGCGCGCGCGCGCCCCCGCCCATTCAAACCCCCCCGCGCGCCGCCGCTCATTGGTCGCCTCGCCGGCCAATAGGAGGCGGCCGCGGGATGCCCCGCCCACAACTCGAAGGGGCGGGGCCGTAGCGCCCAGTGCCTCCCAGTAACCCTGACCCGGCATTGCCCAGTGCCTCCCAGTAACCTGGCACCTGCGCCCCCCAGTGCTGCCCAGTAACCCCGCCCCTGCAGCTCCCAGTTCCTCCCAGTGCCCTGCCCCAGCATGGTCCAGTGCCACCCAGTGCCCTGCACCAGTATCGCCCAGTAACCCTGACCCCCTACACCATCCAGTTCCTCCCAGTGCCCTGCCCCTGAATAACCCAGTTCCTCCCAGTGCCCTGCCCCTGAATAACCCAGTTCCTCCCAGTAACCCTGCCCCAGCATCACCCAGTTCCTCCCAGTAACCCTGCCCCAGCATCACCCAGTTCCTCCCAGTAACCCTGCCCCAGCATCACCCAGTTCCTCCCAGTAACCCCGCCCCAGCATCTCCCAGTAACCCTGCCCCAGCATCACCCAGTTCCTCCCAGTAACCCCACCCAGCCCCCTCAGCCCCCCCCCCCCCAACCAAAACCCACAACCCACCCCACCCCATGCCCCCCACCCCTCCTGGCGCCCCCACCCTACGCAGCGAGGGCCGAGCAGACCCCACACCCCCCTTAGCACCCCCAACACCACACCACACACCGACCAGTCCTAAAAACACCTTTTTTTCCCCCAAACCCCACCACGGACCAAAAGGGGCGCACGGGGACGCTCCGGGGGCACGCGGCGGCTCCAGGACACGGTGGCCACCGGCGGGGGGCTCAGAGGGTGGCCGTGACCTCGGGGGGGGGGGGTCACAGGGTGGCGGTGACCTCGGGGGGGGGGTCACAGGGTGGCGGTGACCTCGGGGGGGGGGGTCAGACGGTGGCCTCGGCCTCGGGGGGCTCGTCGCCCTCCAGCAGGCTGTAGGCGGCGTGGGTCTGGAAGGGGCGCTGCAGGGGGTGCGCCAGCAGCTTGGCCATGCAGTTGTGCAGCTCCACCGCCGGCCCCGTCAGCGCCACCTCGTACTTGTAGTTGGTGCCCTTGGCGTCCAGGCTGCTGAAGAAGGCGTAGAGCTCCTGGGGAGGGACACGGGGACACCCCCCCACACACAGCTTCGGGTAGCTGGGGGGGGGACACAGCACGAACCATCAATGTTCCCCCTCCATCCCTCCCCGACCTCGTCCTGCGCTCACCTTCCAGCTCGTCTCGTCCTCCTTCTCCTCCGCCCCGTTGTGGATGTAAACCACGTCGAAGAAGAAGTAGGGGCACTGCAGCATCTTCTGCGGGTTGGGGGGGGGGTGGGGGGACCAGGCACGGTTTTTGGGTGTGCTGGGCACCACCCGAGCTCACCCCCCCAGGGGTCTGGGCGCAGCTCTTGGACACGCCAGGCACCATCGGAGCCCACCCGTGGCACCCCGGGGGGCTGGGAACAGCTCCTGGATGCACCGGACACCCCCCGAGCCCACCCCCACAGGGTCCCTGGGGGTCCGGGCACGGCTTTTGGACACGTCAGACACCCCTGAGCCCACCCACATGGGGTCCCTGGGGGTCTGGGCACGGCTTTTGGACACCCCAGACACCCCCCGAGCTCTCCCATGGCACCCCATGCTCTTGGACGCACCGGACACCCCCTGAACCCACCCACAGGGGGTCCCTGGGGGTCCGGGCACGGTTTTTGGATGCACCGGACACCCCCCCCCCCAGAGCCCACCCGTGGCACCCCGGGGTCCTTACCTTCATCTGCTCCGAGGCAGAGAACTGGGGCTGGCAGCCCGGGCGGCCGAGCACCAGGATGGTGCGCACCACGTAGGGCGGCGGGATGGTCTGCACGTTCTCCGTCACCGGCAGCTCGATCTTCTGCTGGCTGCACCGGGATGGGGGGGGGACACCAGGGTGGGGGGCTGAGACCTCCCCCACCTCCCTCTGAGCAAACCCAGCACCCCTAAAACCCGCCGGGGGGGGCGGCGCCGCAGGCACCCCGCTCGTTTGGTTTTTAGGGTGATGCCCCTATGTTTTTTAGGGCCCCCAGCCCCCCGTGTGCCCCCCCCGGCTGTACTCACATGAGGTTGAAGAGCCCCTCGAGATCTGCAGCCTGAGGTAAGGACAGATCCCAAAAAACAGACCCCTCCCCGCCCCCCAGACCATTGTGTCCCCCCCTGGTGGGGGTCCTGAGCTCAGACCCGGTGCCCGGGGATGCCCCAGGGTGGGGAGAAAAATCCCAAGAAATGGTTTTTGGGGCCGGAGGGGAAGGAGCTCAGCCTCACAGCCCCGGTGTGGCCACTGTGGGGACAGCAGCGAGGCCGCGGATCTGCTGCCATCTGCAGGCAAAGGGCCTGGAAGGGCCCTGTGGGAACCCGAGGGACCCCAATGGCACCCAAAGGGACCCCGGCGGCACCCAAAGGGGACCCCACATGCTCCGAGCCCCCAGCCCCGTGGGCTCGCTGCCGGCACGGATACTGAAGGACTTGCAGACGACGGTCTCCAGGTCGTAGAGGCAGCTGCAGACCTCGCGGGGGTCCGAGGTGAACCCTGAGAGCTGAGGGGAGACGGGGTGAGGGGGGCACGGAGCTGTCGCCATCCCCATCCTATCCCCGTTCCCATCCCATCCCGTCCCTGTCCCCATCCCCATCTTCATCCTGTCCCCATCCCATCCATCCCCATGCCATCCCCATCCTCATCCCATCCCATTCTCATCCCCATATTTATCCCATCCTGCCCCCATCCCCACCCTCATCCTGTCCCCATCCCATCCCGCTCACCCACGTGGCGTCGTTGTTCACCACCACCAGCGCGAACTCGTGGCTCTTGTCGATCTTGTGCTTCGTCCTCACGAACATCTCGATCATCTTCTGCGAGATGTTCAGCGCGTTGGTCTTGGACCTGCGGGACGGGACGGGGACGCTGCGCTCAGCGCCACCACCCCCAAAACCCCACCACCAGTCAAACCAGTCCCCTCTCCAAACCCCGACACTCACCCATTAAACGACTCCAGCTTGGGCAGAGCCATCTCCTCCGCCAGGTCCAGGCAGATGATCTGGGGGGGGGGCGAGAAGGGGATGATGCTGAACACCCCCAGCCCCACCGGGACCCCCCGGGACCCCCCCAAACCCCCGGTACCCGACACCTCACTCACCACCTTCTCGGGGCAATTCACCCGGGGCGTCTTCACCTGCACCTCTGCGGGGTGCGCGGGGCCGGGCCAGGCGGTGCCGTCGGGGGCGGCGGTGCTTTGGGGGCTGTCGTCGGCGCTGGCGGCTTCGCCCTCGCCCTCGCTGCGGTTTCCCACGCTGGTTTGGGCGCTCAGCGCCCGGTCCTCGGCGCCCTCGGGGTTGGAACGGGTGCGGGGTCGCTGCTCCCCCAGCGCCTTCTCCTCCTCTTCCTCGGCGGCGCTGCCCGGCTCCGACGTGTCCATGCCGCAGCCGCGCTCCATGGCGGGGTGCTGGGGGGGTGCTGGGGGGGCTGTGGGGGTGTTATTGGGGTTGGGTGCCCACCCCTTGTGCCTCCTGATCCTGTGACACTGTGGTGTCCCCCTCCCGCTGCCCAGGGTAGCCCTGACCCCATAAAATTCCCCTCGCTCCCTGTGCCTCCTCTGTGCACCCCCCTGACCCCATGCAACCCCCTGACCCTGCGTCCCCCCCCTTGACCCCATGCACCCCCCTGACCCTGTGACCCTACTTGACCCCATGCACTCCCCAACCCTGTGCACCCCCCACTGACCTTGTGTCTCCCCTTGACCCCGTGCAACCCCCCGACCCCATGCAACCCCCCCCTTGGCCCCATGCACCCCCCCCGACCCTGTGTCCCCCCTCTGATCCCATGCAACCCCTGATCCCGTGCATCCTCCCGACCCCATATCCCCCTTTGACCCCATGCAACACCCCCGACCCTGTGAAACCCCCCCCGACCCCGTGCACCCCCCTTGACCCTGTGTCCCCCCTCTGATCCCATGCACCCCCCTGCCCCCATGCACCCCCCCGACCCCATGCACTCCCCGTTCACCCCATACACACCCACGCCCCCCCTACCCCGTGCACCCCCCTCACCCCCTGTGGACCCCCCGACCCCGTGCACTCCCCCTTGCCCCATGCACCCCCCTGGGCCCCCCTCACCCCCTCTGTGCCCCCCCCCCGCCCCGTGCATCCCCCCCTCGACCCCATGCAACCCCCCCAGCCCCCGTGGACCCCCCCCAGCCCCCGTGGATCCCCCCCAGCCCCCGTGGATCCCCCCCCGGCCCCCGTGGACCCCCCCCCGGCCCCTGTGGACCCCCCCGGCCCCTTGTGGACCCCTGCCCCCATGCACTCCCCATGCACCCCCTTTACGCACCCCCTTTGTGCCCCCCCCGCCCCGTGCCCCCCCCTCGCCCCCCGGCGCGCGCTCACCCGCTCTCGGCCGCCCGAGCCCCGCCCGCTGCTGCCCGGAAGTGGCGGCGCGCGGGGGCTGCTGGGAGTTGTAGTTCCCTGGGGGGGGGGCCCGCCGGGCACGTGGGGGGGGGGACAGGAACCGCCCCCGGCACCCCAAAAACCCATGCACGACCCCCTGCACCCATGCAACCCCCCCTGCACCCATGCAATGTTCTCTGCACCCCAAACACCCGTGCACATCCTCCTGCACCCATGCAACGCCCCCTGCACCCCAAAAACCCATGCACGACCCCCTGCATGCATGCAACCTCCCCCTGCACCTATACAAACCTCCCTGCACCCATGCAATGGTCCCTGCACCCCAAACACTGATGCAACACCTCCTACACCCATGCAATGGTCCCTGCACCCCAAAAACCCATTCACAACCCCCTGCACCCCGAAAACCCATTCACAACCTTCTGCACCCATGCAATGTCCCCTGCACCCTAAACACCCCATGCACAAACCTCCTGCACCCCTGCAACGCCCCCTGCACCCCAAACACTCATGCACGACCCCCTGCACCCATGCAACGCCCCCTGCACCCCAAACACCCATTCACAACCCCTTGCACCCCGAAAACCCATTCACAACCTTCTGCACCCATGCAATGGCCCCTGCAGCCCAAACACCCCATGCACAAACCTCCCGCACCCATGCACCATCTCTCTGCACCCCGAACACCCATGCAATGCCCCCTGCACCCCAAACACCCATGCACATCCTCCCACACCCACTCCCCATCCCTCTGCACCCTAACTGCCCGTGCGCTGCCCCTTTGCACCCCGTGCACCATCTCCCAGCACCTCCCTGCCCTGAACGGGCTCCCTCCTGGCCCTGCACACCCCAGCACCCCGTGCTGTGCCCGCCAGCACCCCAAATGTTCGTGTGCCCCTCTGCAACCCCAAACTTTGGGGGTTGTGCAAGGGCGCAATGCTGGGTGCATGCTCTTGGCGGGGTGCACGAGCACCCAGTTGCATGGGGAGGGTCTGGCATGGGGCCGGGGTGCCATGGGGCAGAGCAGGGCTCTAGGGATGGTGTTGGGGTGCCCACCTCCTGCAGAGCCCCCCCAAGACACCTCCATCACCCGGCGCAGGGCAGCGCAACGGTTAAGCGCGGGAGGCTGCGCCGGGGCTCCTGAGGAAGAGGAAATCTCGGCAGGAACAAGGAATGGGCAAGACCTGGGGTGGCCCCACGGGGCCCCGCCGGCAGCCCGGACGTGCCTGGATCCGGCCACGGCGCGGGGCCGAGCTGCGGGGTCGGGCTGAGCGGGCAGGAGTCCAGCCGGGATGGACGAGGCAAGTGGGGCGTCCCTAGGGGTGGCCGTCCCCAAAATTCGTCCCTCGTCCCCATCCTGGCTGAAGCATGGCGGGTGGCGGCCCCTCTGCACCCCAACCACCCGCTCGTCCCCCTTCTGCACCACCCCTGGTGCTCCCCAAGGGCACCCCCCGCAGACCCTCTGCTCCCCGCAGCCCCTGCCAGGCCAGCGGGTGGACGAGGACGAGGACGAGGATGAGGACGAGGCCGCGGGGGAGGACACCCAGGACGTGCCACCCCACGAGGAGCACATCGCCCGCCTGCTGGCCACCGTGGCCCGGCTGCAGCACCGCGCCGAGCAGCTGCAGCGCCGCCCTGGCAGCTACCGGCACGCGGCGGCACCGGCACCGGTGTCACCCGGCCACAGCCAGCCCTTGGCCTCACCGCCCCGCAGGGAGGAGGAGGAGGAGGAGGAAGGCTCGGGGGGCACCAGCAGCCTCCCCGCCGAGACGCAGCAGCCTCGGGAGCTCGATGGCACGCGCAGTGCTGGAGCTGGTCTGGAAGGTGGGTGCTCTGTGCGCTGCGGCACCATGCCGTGCCTCGTGGCACTGGGCTGTGCCATATAGCATGGTGCTGTGCCATATAGCATCATGCCGTGCCATACAGCATCGTGCCGTGCCATATAGCTTTGTGCCATGCCTTGTAGCACTGTGCCGTGCCATACAGCACCGTGCTGTGCCATATAGCATCGTGCCATACCATATAGCATTGTGCTGTGCCATATAGCACTATATCATGCAGTACCATGCCATGCCTCACAGCACCATGCCGTGCCATATAGCACCATGCCATGCCTCACAGCACTGTGCCATGCCATGTAGCACCATGCCATGCCTCACAGCACCATGCCATACAGCACTGTGCCCTGCCATATAGCATCGTGCCGTGCCATACAGCACCATGCCATGCCATATGGCACCATGCCGTGCCCCACAGCACCGTGCCGTGCCATGCCAGCACCTGAACCCCTCCCCGCTCCCTCTCCCCAGCCCACGGCCCCGACCTCTTTGCCGACCTGCAGCACGCCGTGAGCTCTCTGGAGCGCGCCGTCTTCTCCCGGCACCGCCAAGCCCCGGCCCCGCCGGCGGAGTGGGCGCGGGCGGCCAAGGTGAGGCAGGGCGGCACGGGCAGCCCCAAAACCCAAGGGGATGTGCGCTGCCCGACCGGCCTCGTGCCCCCAGAGCCTGGAGGAGCTGGAGCAGGCGGCGGGGGCTCTGCCGGTGGCGTGCGGGGGCCCGGAGCAGGGCGAGGGGCTGCTGGATGCGGTGGCGAGGAACACGGCGCTGCGGGCAGCCCTGGGGCACCGCGACGAGGAGCTGAGCCGCGCCACGGCCTCGCTGCGGGTGCTGCAGGGGGAGCGCGATCGGCTGCAGGGGAAGGTGGGTGCCGGGGCGGGGTTGGGGGTGCCAAATGAGGGGAGCCCCCCGGTTTGGCCCTCAGGACTCAGCTCGATGCTCGGCGCAGGTCCGGGAGCTGCAGGAGGCTCTGGCAAGGCTGGAGGAGCCGGACGGTGCCGGCAGCGGCACCGCGGGGCTCGGCAGCACCCCGGGACTGGGGGAACCCCAGGTGAGTGCGGGGCTGGGGCGGCTCCAAGGGTGGGATCCTGCTGCCCCGGCACCAGGCGCTGCCTCTCCCCTCTGCAGGACCTGCCCTCGCGCCTCCTGAGCTTCGACGGCACCCACAGCACCCACAGCACCCACAGCACCCAGCCCCACAGCCCGCTCTCCCCCCAGCCCTCGGAGGGTGCCGAGCAGGAGCTGGAGGATCGGATGCAGCAGCTGCAAAGGTGAGAGCCCCCCCCCAAAAAAAAATACTCGAGCCCCAGGATCCGCTGAGCCCCCGGTGGTGGAGAAACCGCGGCACGGGGCTGAGCGGTGGCGCCCAGGTGCGTGGAGAGGCTGAAGGAGGTGAACCAGGAGCTGGTGGGCGCCCTGCGGGACTGCAAGAGCGACTCGGAGCGGCTCAGCATGCTGCTGGGGCAGCACGAGTCCCGCAGCAGCGCGCTGCGCCTGGCCCTGCACTGCAGGTGGGGGACAGGGGCGGGGGGGGCACGGGGACGGGGCTGGGGGCAGGCACGGCGCGGTGCTGAGCCCCTCTGTGTGCAGCGAGCGCTGCGCGGACACCTACGCTGCTCTGCTCCACCAGGCGTGGGCGAAGCTGGGCAGGGGAGGGGACGGCCACGGAGGTGGTGAGTGGTGGCTCGGGGGGGTGCGGGATGCAGGGGGGTGCCGGGGGACCTCGGGGGGGTACAGGGAGGGTGCACGAGGGATATAGGGGGGATATTAGGGGATTTGGGGGGATGCTGCTGGGGTGCTGGGGGATGGGGGACACACGGGGGGGATGCTCGGGGTGCTGGGGGGTGCAGGGGGGTGCAGGGGGGTGCGGGAGGGATTCAGGGGGGTGCAGGGGGATACAGGTGGGATCTGGGGGGATGCACAGAGGGTGCTGGGGGTCCCGGTCCCCAGCACTGCCCTGCTGTGAGGCCTCCTGCCCCGTGCCCAGGAGCAGCAAGGCAGCAGAGCGCGGAGCAGGGATCTGGGTCCGGTCCTGAGCCCCCACAGGGGCCGCAGCTCCCGCACCGAGCGGACCCGGACGGCCAGGAGGAGAGCGGGGCCAGCGCCTGCCCCGGGCTGCAGAGGTACCGGGGTGGGCACGAGGTTGGGTGGGGACCCCGCACCGTGCCCAGCACCTCGGTGCCACCACGTCCCCGTCCCCGCAGCTCCCCGGTGTCCCAGGGGACGGAGGAGGGGGCCCTGCGGGAGTCCATCCGCCGGCTGCGCGCCGAGCAGGCGGCCGTGCAGGGGTCCCTGCGCGACGCCCCCGCGCCCGCCCGCGCCCTCACCCGCCGCGGCGAGGACGCCCGTGCCCGTGCCGAGCGGGCTCTGCGCGACGCTCGGGCTCTGCTGCCCGGCTGGAGGCGGCCAGAGAAGGAGGAGCTGCTGCAGGACCTGGCGCTGCTCAAGGTGAGGATGAGGAGGGGTTGCGTGGAGCCCCCCTCCGGCTCTGCACGGGCGAGAGGTGATGGCGCTGCCCTGCCAGGAGGCCATGGCCGAGCTGAAGACGCGGCTGCAGCTGGTGGAGAAGGAGAAGAGGGGCCTGGGGGTGCTGGCGGCGGCGCAGGGGCCGCGGGAGGCTGCGCTGCGCCTGGTGCTGCAGCACCTGGAGTGGGAGCGAGGCGGGGGCTCCCCCAGCCCCCCCAGCAGCTCCAGCAGCAGCAGCGAGGAGGTGAGGCTGCCCTGGCTCTGCTCCCCATGGCTACGGGCTTGCTGGGGGTGCTGATCCCCACGGGGGCTCCGCAGGACGCCCAGGCCACCCGAATTGGAGCGGCGGCGCCCAAGCACCCCACGGACCCGGAGAGGACGCGGCAAGAGCTGCTCCGTGCCCAGGCCCGGTAAGGAACCTCAGCACCGGGAGCCCTGCGTGTGCCACGGCACCGTGCCAGGCTCTGCCACAAGCGTGTCCTGCAGCATCGAGGAGCTGCACGCCCGGGCACGGGCCCTGGTGTTGTCCCTGGAGCAGAGCAGCGCCGCCAGCCGCGCGCAGCAGGAGCAGTACGTCACCATCACCGGAGATTTCTTCCACGCTCACAGGTGGGCACGGGGTGCCCGGTCAGTGCTCGGCACACAGCGGGTGCATGGTGCCCCTGCGCGTCCCCAAAATGCAGAACCTGCCTGCATGGCTTCGGTGCACCCCCCCCCTGCATGCCCCAAAAGCTTTCTTGCTTCATGCCCAGCCCAAAAGCGCGGTCCCTTCCTGCACACCCCAAAAGTGCTGTTGCTTTGTGCACACCCTAAAATCACCACCCTCTTTTATGCTCTCCAAAAGTGCGGCCCCTTCTTGCACATCCCAAAAGCGCAGAGCCCCTTCCCACACCCCCCAAAATAGCACCCCGTTCCTGCACACCTCAAGAGTACAGCCCCAAAACCACCGTCCCTTTTTGTGCACCCCAAAACTACCGTCCCTTCGTGCACACCCCAAAAAGCACAATCCCCTTGTGCACACCCCAAAAGCCCCACCCTCTTTTACGCTCTCCAAAAGCGCAGCCCCTTCCCAGCCCCCAAAACAGCTCCTTGTCCCTGCACACCTCAAGAGTACAACCCCAAAACCGCCATCCCTTTTTGTGCACCCCAAAACCACAGTCCCTTTACGTGCATCCGAAACCAACTCCCCTCCATGCGCTCCCCAAAACTACCATCCCTTCGTGCGCACCGCAAAAAGCTCAATCCCTTTGTGCGCACCCAAAAAGCACGATCCCTTTGTGCGCACCCCAAAATCGCTGTCCCTGCCCCAAAAGCCTTGTCCCCGTGCCCCGTGGTGACGCTGTGCCCGCAGGGCGCTGGCGCTGGCGTACCGCGGAGCCCGGCAGAAGCAGGGGGCCCAGCTGCGGCGCCTGGAGGCGCAGGCGGGCGCCGTGCGGCAGCAGCACGCCCAGAGGGTGCAGGCGCTGGCCCGACGGCTGCAGGCCCTGGAGCAGCACCTGGCTGGCAGCGAGACCTGCATTTAGGGTGCCCCCCCCCCCGGCCCCCCCTGTGAGATGGGGCCGGGACGGACCCATGAGGATAATAAACTGAATAAACCGCTGATGCTCGTGGCTGTGGCTCGGCCGGACTGGGGATGGATGGGGGGCTTTGGGATGGACCCGGGGCTCAGCTCAGCCCAGCAACAAAAGCCGTGCCCCCCCCCCAACCCCCCGCCAACCCCCCCACCCCGGTGTCGCGGCGCAGATGAAGCCGTTTCGTTATCCCTGACGTGGGATCAAAGGTGACGGCGGTGGCCGTGGCGGGAGGGCCCCATGCATATTCAGGAGGGAAGAGGAGCAGTGACCCCGCACCGGGGGCAGCCGCGCGTCGCGGGGGGGGGGGGGCGGCCGGCAGCGAGGCTGGGCTGGGGGCTGCCGGGGGGGGAATGGGGCTGAGCAGCCCCCGGTGCGATGGGGCGGCGGTGGGGCAGGATTAGGGAGAGCGTGGGGTAGGATTAGGGTGAGCGGGGGTCAATGGGGTGAGGGTGCAGGGGGCTGGGGGGGGCAGCCCGGGGCACAGATGTGCTGCGGGGTGTCGGGGAAACTGAGGCACGGAGCTACAGCTGGGCCACGAGCGGGGCTGCGGCTCCCCGGGGAGGTGCCGCAGCAGAGTTCAAGGCTCAGCGGGTCGATATCCAGATGGAGAGGGCAGACAGGCAGGGCTGCGGGGCCGCGGAACGGGGCTGCGGGGCAGGGCTGTAGGGCTGCGATGTCAGGGGGCACGGCAAGGGTATGGGGTGCACAACAGGGCTGTGGGGTGCACAACAGGGCTGTGGGGTGCACAATAGGGCTGTGGGGGCGCAAAACAGGGTTGTGGGGGTGAGCAACAGGGCTATTGGGGTGCACAACCAGGCTATTGGGGTGCACAACAGGGCTCTGGGGTACAAAACAGGGCTGTGGGGTGCACAATAGGGCTGCAGGCCTGGGGGTCACAGGGCTTCAGGCTCGGCCAGGTCTGGCCAGGCTCATCGGGGGGTCCGGGGGGGGTCCCGGTAGCGGTGGCGGTGGCGTGGACGGGCTGACCCGCGGGTTGAAGGTCAGGGCTCTGTGCTCAGACCCCTTTTCAGATTCAAATGGGCTCCTGGGGGCTTTGTGCGCGGGGTCAGGCTTCACCGAGAGCCGCATGAAAGGGCCGGGGCGGCCGGGGCGGCTTTCAAGTCCCTGGGTGCCGGGGAGGGGAGGGGGGGGGAAGGGAGCCCAGACAGAGCCACAAACACCCCAGTCCTGGCTGCGAAGACCCCCCAAAAAAAAAAAAACTGGGCACACCATGAGCCTCTGCCAAGGGGCTGCTGGCACGGCACGGCACGGCACGGCACGGCTTGGCACCCCGCAGCATCGACACCAAAGCCCTGGGCACCCCGGGAAGCAGCAGTGGGGTGCAGGATCCCCCCCCACACACACCCAGCACGGCACGGCCGCCCCGGTTCCCTTTGTCCTTCACCTCCCCGAGCAGCTCGCACGCCCTCGGCACGCACGCACATGCCCGCACGCAGGATCCGGCCCCGGGAACGCGGCGATAAGGAGCCGCACGCCCTCCGCCTGGGATCGCCCGGGCTCTGCAAACAGCCCCGGGGAGGAGCAGGGCCAGATCCTGCCCGGCATGGGTGGCCCGAAGGGGAAACCAGCCCCGGCACGGGGAAACTCAGCCAGGAGTTGGGTTGAAAATCAAGGGATTGAGCTAAAATGCCACGGTTCTGAATGCTGGGGGGCTGTGCGCACCCTGTGTGGGTCTCCTTTGGGTTCCCAGACCCTGAGAGGACGGAAAGGCAGGCGGAAAGGCAGACAGACGGGGGGGGCTGTCCCTACAAGGGCATCAATCCCAAAAAATAAGGGCATCCATCCCACCAAAGCCCCCGGGAAGCGCTGCTGCTGGTGGCAGGGGGCACGGCTGCCCCGCAGCCTGGAGCTAAATGGGGTGCAGGCAAACGGGTCGGGGCTGGCGGCGTTGGCCCCCGGCCCCCCGGCGATGTCAGCCCCCATGTGGCTGCAAGCCCAGCCCTGCCATTTTGGCACCGTTCGCTTCCTCATCCTCCGGCTCGAAGGCTGCGGGAGGGCAGGGGCCGTGCCGCTGGGTGCCTCCGCCGGCCGGGACCCTCGGCGAGCCCACGCGGGGCGGCACGGAGCGCATGGGCAGCCCCACGAAGCCCAGAGGCAGCCCCGACCCCGCGGGGGCCCTTTTGTGCGGGAGAGGCAGTGGAGCAGCGCGAGGAAGGAGGAATTCCTCCGGAGATCAAACGCCTTCGCCCACTGGACACCGACGTCAAAACAAACACGGCTCCCATGGCGGGGCCGGCAGCCGCGCGGGGGAGAAGATCCAATTTCCTCCTTTGTTCCTGGATTATTATTATTTATTTTTTTTTTTTTTTTTTTGCAGGGGGCGAGGAGGAGGGGGAGAGGCAGGGAAAGGGCCATAAATCACAGCCTGACACAGGAGAAAGGAGCCGCGGGGCCGGCTGCAGGTGGGGGCGACCGCCCCGCTTTGCCCCCTCGGCCAGGCTGGGGCCGGCGTTGCCCCCCGGTGTCCCCCAGCAGCAACCCCCAGCCCGGCCTGGCCCCATCCTGCCCGGCCGGGGAGCTCAGCAGCCCTCCCCTCCTCAATCCCATGCCATCACCCCCTGCCCGTGGCCACCCCCTTGCCCTGCCTGAGCTCCCGGGCACCTCGGCACAGCCGCGCTCGCAGGTACCGCGTGAGCACGGATCCCTCCAGACAAGAGGAAATGGAGGTTTTATTTATGGCCGGAGCTGTAATCCATCTCCCTCTGCTGCTCCGTGGCCTTAGCGCTCCGCTTTATTTATTTATTTCCTTCTTTTCCAGCCTGCTTTGCTTCGCCTTCCCTTCAGCAGCAGCAGCCACCCCGACCGAGGAGCCGGCCCCGGCGCGTGGGCTGGGAATGCCAAGGCCGGCGGCACGCAGCGGTGCCAGCAGCGCTCACCCACAGCCCTCCCCCCGTGTCCCCCCACCCCCGTCCCCACCTCCACCCCCTCGCCCTGCCTGGGGGTCCCCCGTGGGGGCAGCTCCCCCCCCCGGCCCCGTGCCCTTCCCTATGGACTTTCTCCCCAAGCCAAGGTGAAAGGTGCCGGGAGACACCGGGGCCACCGCGGTGGCATCACCGGGAGAGTTTGGCCCCAAGGTGAAAGGCGAAGGCGCAGCGATAGCACGGGGCTGTTCCCGGGTCAACCACCTTTCCACACAGTTTATTCCTTCGTTAATAATTAACCGGGCGGCGGCACGCGGGCGCTGCGGGCACCCTGGCCCACCCGGCCCTCGCAGGGCCAGCTGATGAGCCCACCTAGGCCTGGCTTAATTAACCAACTCACAAATAGCTTTTGTGGACTTCACGAGGCCAGCTCATGCCCGAGGACCCCCCCGATGCCACCGGAGCCCCCGAGCCCTGGCCCCGTGCCCGTGCCCTGCCCCGTGTCACCGCCCCGTGCCCGAGCCGTGCCCGCAGGTTTTGGCTCCATCCTGCCCGTCCACAAGGGTGCATCCACCCCAGGGTGCCTCCAGCTCCTTGCGACCCCCCCGGGGGTCCTGGCACAGCACCACGCAGCGCATGGGGACGGAGAGCTGGGCTGCAGCACGGGGGGCTCCGGCGCGTCCCCGCGCCCCCCGCTTGGTGCAGCAGCACCGGGCGCTGCCAAGCCTCAACCCCAAGGAGGGCAGCGAAGGGCTCTGGGGAGGCCACCCCCCCGTGCCCCCCCCTTGTCCAGCCGGGGACAAACGTGTCCCCTCCAGCGTGGCACGGCCACATCCGTGGCAGGCTCCGTGCGCCCTTGCGCGGCTGCGGCTCCGCTGCCGGCTCCGTGCGCGGGGACCTCGGGGGGGACCCGGCGGAGCCCGGAGCCGGGAGCGGAGCACGGGGGGGGACCCGGGGGTGACCGGCAAAGGGTTTGGGGGGGCGCTGGCGGGGCAGGACCCGGCGGGCGGCGAGCGGAAGGGGAGGAGGACGGGGAGGAGCATCCAGGGCGGCCACCGCGGCAGCGGCTGAACTTTGCTCTTTCGCGGGAGGCGGGGAGAGCCCGGGGCTCGGCGGAGCGGGTCCCGCCGGACCGGGCTGCATGCAGCCTCGGCGGCGGCGGCGGGGCCCGTAGGGGCAGGGGGGGGGCCCGGCTGGGATAAGCGGCGCCTCCATCCCTGCCGGTGCCGCGGAGCAGGAGCGGAGCCGCCGGAGCGGGGGCAGCGGGCAGCGGGAGGAGGAGGAGGAGGAGGAGGAGGAGGAGGAGGAGGAGGAGGAGGAGGCGGCGCCCCCCCACCGCATGCGGCGGAGCCCCGGGGGGGCCGCCGAGCCCGGAGCCGCTGAGCCCCGCCGCTGGGGGGGAGGTGGGGGGGGGGGATGCGCGGCGCCGCGCCCCGCTCCCGCCGCCGCAAAGTTTGCGCGGGGCCCCCCCGTTAAGAAGCGGGGCTGCGGGAGCGTGTGCGTGTGTGTGCGGGTAGGGGGGGGAGGTGGGTAGGGAGGAAAAAAAAAAAAAAAAAACAAGACAACAAAACAACCCCCCCAAAAAAATATATCTATAGGGAACCGGCCCCCATCCGCCTGCCCCCCCTAGGAAAAAAAAAAAAAAAAAAAAAAAGGGAAAAAAAAAATAACAAAAAAAAGACAGAAAAAAAAGCAACTTGCTCAACTCGCTCCATGCGGCGGCGGGGCCGGTGCTGAGCCCCCGGGGCCGCGGAGCCATGGCCATGGTGGCCGGCGGCTGGGGCGAGCCCAACGGCGGCGGCGGCGGCGGCGGCGGCGGCGGGGAGGAGGCGGCGTCCCCGGCGGGCGGCGGCAGCGACGCGGAGCACGGCGAGGAGGAGCGGGCCGGGGCGCCCGTGGACTGCGTGGTGTGCGGGGACAAGTCGAGCGGCAAGCACTACGGCGTCTTCACCTGCGAGGGCTGCAAGAGCTTCTTCAAGCGCAGCATCCGCAGGAACCTCAGCTACACCTGCAGGTATGGGGCTGGAGGGCGGGGGGGGGGTGGTGGTGGGGACCCTCACCCTTTTCCCCGGGGTGGTTGTGCCGTGGTGCGCTCGCGGCACGAGCGGTGGCACCGGTGCGGCTCGGCGGTGGCCACGCTGTGGCTTGGAGGTGGCCCCGGTGCAGCTCGGCGCTGGCCCCAGTATGGCTCAGTGGTGGCCCCAGTATGGCTCGGTGGTGGCCCTGGTGCAGCTCGGCACTGGCCCGGGTGCAGCTCGGCGGTGGCCCCGCTGTGGCTCTGCGGTGGCCCCGGTGCATCTCAGTGCTGGCCCCGGTGCAGCTCGGTGATGGCTGCTCAGCCACCCCCGTGCAGCGCTGCTGGTGGCCCCGCTGTGGCCGTGCAGTGGCTCCGTTCTGGCCCCGCTGCATCGCGGGGTCCTCCCGCGCTCCGCACCCCATAGAAGCCGCCCCAGCCCCCCCCCCAGGGATGGGTGTCGCTGCCCGCTCCGTCCCCTGTGCCCGTGGCAGAGCGGGTCGTCGTCACCGCCCGGCTCTGCTCCAGCATTAATTGCCATTTCAGCCTGAAAATGCGCCGAGGCTGCGTGTGAGTCAGCCCGGTCACGGCCGCGCTACCCTGAGAACGGCACCAGAGGATAATTTTAACCGGAGGTGTCGAGGGCCTGGCGCGCTGCAGGGCGCTGATCCTGCGCTGCCCTTGTGAAATGATGGTGCCGGGCCCAGGGGCCGTGATCCTGGACGAGCCCCTCAGCCCACGCAAAGTTGGGAGCTGGAGGTAACTCCAGAGCTCCTGGTGGGCTCGTGGATGTGCAGGGCTGCCGGGACGGGGATTGGGGCTGCTAGCAGCACAACCGTGCGCACGGGGCTCATGCACAGGGCAGGACCCCGCGGCACGTGTGGGTGCTTCCAGTGGTGTTTGCTGACCCAGGTGGATGCGGCGAGGACGGCACCCCATGGGTGCCCCGCTTTCTCCCCACCCGAGGGGCTGCCGGCTCCGACCTTCGCTGCACGGTGCCGGGATGGCACCAAAAAGAGCAGGGCAGCGATGCTCCCGCAGCGGTGGCCGTCTCCGAGCCGCCTCGCTCTCATTTGGGCGGCCTAGATTCATCCTCCCCCACATCCCTGCTCCGGCACCGGTGGCGTGGCACCCACAGAATGGTGCGCGCATCCTCCCCGGCGCTGCCTCGGTTTCCCCAGCTGATCGGCAGGACGAGAGGCGCCCGATTCCTCCGTCACGAGCCACTTCATGGGATGAGGTGTTTGAAAACGGGGCACACGTACGGCTTTATGAGAAATGCCAGCTCCCCAATTTCAGGGGAAACAAAGGAGGCGCAAAATCAGGGCTCCCCGGGGCAGGAGGGCTGCGTCCCAGGTGCTGCCGAGGTGCGGAGGGATGCAGGGCGCAGCACCCCGAGGTGCTGGGAGCAGCCCAGCCCTCGCCCCGTGCTGGGCGCCTGCTGCAGGTGGGGTCTGGCCCCCGGCTCGGTGCTGCAGCGGAGGGTCGGGAGTTTTCCAAGTGCGCAGCAACTATTGAAGGGGCAGGGAACAATGCTCTCCTGTGGCAGCCCTGGCATCTGCTTTGTCGAAGGAGTCAAAAGCAGCAGCGAGCCAAGATTGCTCTAATTTGAATATTAAAAGTGAGTTGGATTCAGTTTAGTTCTTGCACTAAATAATTACATGTTCTAATTACATAATTAGCACAGTATACGCCTTTTGTGTTCTCACAGTTTCCCAGGTCGCTGCAGCGGATCGGTTGGGAAACTCGCTACGAGCTGCCGGCGTTAGCCGAGGCTATTTTGGGTTTTTGTGGGGCCGGGGGGGGGCCGATCAGGCGTGCCCCCGCCGCGCTGGCCCTGGGGAGGGTCGGCTGCGGTGCCCGGCGCCTGGCTGATGAAGATGTAACCTGCCGCTGTGATTAGCGATCGCTGCTCCCCTGGAATAACTTTTATCAGCAGCGCGTTCGGAATGTGTTAAGCGCAGTGGTGATGTTCAGGGCGAATTAATTCCGGTTTGAGCGCCGCGGGAATCCCTGCGTGCCTCTCCTCCGGAGTCGTGTCGGAATGAGGATGTTCGTGTCGGGGCTCCCAGGCAGAGCCGAGCTGCTGCCGGCCCGCGGCACGGCCTGCGACTTCCTGCCTCCCGCTTCACACGGCTTAATTTTATCGCCGATTCATCAATAACCCCTTTTCCTCCTCGAGAACCACGACGGCCGCTGGGTGGGACCTGAGCGCCCGCTGTCACCCACGCCCTGCTGTGGTCGTTGGCCACTGGGATCAGGGCCACGGGGCTGAGGCGCCGGCGATGCTTTGGGAATGTTCCTGGCAGCCTGGCCCAGCCCAGCTTTCTGCCCTTTTACCCCAATTTCACCCTGGCGATGCCCAAGCAAACCCGCTGCGTGGTTCAGGGCCCGGGATGAGGATGCATTTCCAGGGGGGCCAGCACTGACCCCATTGCAGGCTCCGAGGCTGCTCGGGGAGCATTGGGGAGCATCCCCGTGGCCGGCGCAGAGCGGTGGCCCCCAGGACCCGGCCCCATAGCAGCCGTGCCCGCAGGGGCAGCCCAGTCCTGCAGCTCCGTAGGAAATAGTTGGAATTCCTCGCACGGCCGGGGCCACTCCTGCCTCCAGCCAGCCGCCTCGTGATGGGGGCATCACCGGGGGTGGGAGCCCCCAGCCCCCCAGCCCCACGCTTCTCTTCCCTCTGCGGAGCTCCTCCCGCGCCGCGGGGGCTTCTGCGGCTTTCCCAAAGCCCTGGGCATTGCTGGAAACACAAATCCTCAGCCCTTGCTGTTGGAAATAGCTCGCGGTCTCTGTTACCATAGCATCTGCGTGCGGGTGAGTGTGTGTGAGTGTGTGTGTGTGAGTGTGTGCTCAGGGGCGGCGTGGCACCGGGAGGAGGCTGCGGGGCCGTGCCCGAGGGCACCGGCGCGGGCGCGGTGGCGGAGGAGCCCGGCAGGGGCGTCACGGTGCTGCCCGGTGCCACATCTGCCCTGTCCTCCCTGCAGGTCCAACCGCGACTGCCAGATCGACCAGCACCACCGCAACCAATGCCAGTACTGCCGCCTGAAGAAGTGCTTCCGCGTGGGGATGAGGAAGGAAGGTAACGCCGGCACCGCGGGGACGGGGACGGGGACAGCTCCCACCCGGGCCACCAGCCCCGTGCCGCTTCACCGGGCGCTCGCTCAGCTCTTCGAAAACCTCTCGCCCTGTTTGCAGCGTCAGCCAGGGGCCAGGCCTTCCTCTTTTGCCCCTTTTTCCTCCTTTTTTTGCCCTCGGGGCCAGCGGAGCAGGTGGTGTTTGTTTGGCAAGCTGCGCGCTGATAAGGTGACACACCTGGAGCCGCCCGGCCGCGCGCGCCCCAGGCGTGGTGGAGGTCGGCTGGGAACGGCGCTGCTGCAGCTGGGGCCAGAGCTGCACGGCCGCTTGGCTTGGGCCAAACACCCCCCAGGCTGCTGCGGGTGGAGCTGCCCTGAAAATGAAGGATTTCAGCTCAAAGCAGAGCCGGCAGCAGGGTGGCACACACGCGCCTGGGGCGAGCTCAGGGTCACCGTCACCCACGGTGCCGCGTGTCCCCTGGGCTTCAGGGGTCCAGGCTGGGATGGAGGGTGCTGAGCACTGGCTGTGCACCCTAGGGGGCTGTGTCCTTGCTGCTGGCACGGTTGTGCACCCCTGGGGCTGTGTCCCTGGTGCTGGCACGAGCTGGGGCTCGGCGTGGGCTCGGCGCAGTGCTGGGGCTGCTCAGCGGCAGGTGGCATTAACGCAAGGAGCAGGGAGAAGGGTAGTGGAAGCAGGACAGTAATTCCCTCCTTTCCAGAGGAGTCGAGATGGCATTATTGCCACTTAGCATGATTTAGAGCTCTCATTTAAGTGGCTCATGAACAGCCCATAAATTAATTACTAGGGACTGAGCAAATAGTGGGCGCTAATGGGAGAGGGGGGGAGCTGAAAAATGGCTCTCCCTGCACGCAATTAGGAGGGGGAGTGCCCCGGGGTTAACGACGCTTCCAAGATGGACGTTTTATTTGCAAATAAATGATTGCTGCCATGCAATGACCTTGGGCAGCGAGCGCCCTGCGCCACCGCAGCCGGCGTGGGGGGGCCACAGTGCCGGCGAGGCGCCCGCTTGGGCACGGCACAGCCAGAGCCAGGTCCTGGCACGGGGTCGGGCGGTGGCGTTTTCCCAGCCCTGCTGCTGCTCGGTGGCCGTGGCCAAGGAGCTGCTGGTGGAGCTCTGGGGTGCTGAATAAATGAGCGCAGCAGCTCGCACGCGCCCCCTCCCTCTCCTGCAGTGCCTGAAAGCCGCCCGTTGTGCCCGGGGCTACGGGCAGGAGGTGCCAGGATCCGGCCCTGCGCAGGGCAGGGTGCACCCACGGGTCCCCCGGGAGCTGGGCAGTGGGGGGGGGCGAAGATGGATGCGGGATGCACAGCGCGGTCAGACACCCCCCTCTGCTTCCCCCTCAGCCGTGCAGCGGGGCCGGATCCCCCCCACGCACTCCAGCACCAGCCCCAACACCATGCCCAGCGGGGAATACTTCAACGGGCAGCCGGTGTCGGAGCTCATCTCGCAGCTGCTGCGGGCTGAGCCCTACCCGGCCGCCCGCTACGGCTCGCAGTACGCGCAGCAGGGCAGCGTCATGGGCATCGACAACATCTGCGAGCTGGCCGCCCGCCTCCTCTTCAGCACGGTGGAGTGGGCTCGCAACATCCCCTTCTTCCCCGAGCTGCCCGTCTCCGACCAGGTGGCCCTGCTGCGGCTCAGCTGGAGCGAGCTCTTCGTGCTCAACGCGGCGCAGTCGGCGCTGCCGCTGCACATGGCCCCGCTGCTGGCCGCCGCCGGCTTCCACGCCTCGCCCATGTCGGCCGACCGCGTCGTCTCCTTCATGGACCAGATCCGCATCTTCCAGGACCAGGTGGAGAAGCTCAACCGGCTGCAGGTGGACTCGGCCGAGTACAGCTGCCTCAAAGCCATCGCGCTCTTCACGCCGGGTAGGTCGAGCCCCGCGGCCGCCCCACGCAGCCGTGAGCCCGCTGGGAGCGTCTGCATCCTGTCTCCGTCAGGATTTGGGGACCAGCGAGCATTGGGGGGGGGACCTTGCACCCTCAGCACCTCTCTGCTGTGGTTTGGAGCATCCTGGCTTGTCCTCATGAGGGGCAGAGCTTCCCTGGGGTGACGGGGATGAGCAAAACGAATCTCCCCACGCACTGCCGGGCGTGGGGAGCCCCCCATCGGCTGCTCCGTGCGTGCTCACCGTGCTCCGTGTAGGAGCTGCAGCCCTGCCGCAGCGCTTTGCAGCTGGAGCAACCCCCACGTGGAGCATGGCTTTGGGACGGGGCAGCCCCCACGGGTGCCCTCGTTTCGGGTGGGTGCAGGTGAGGGGCTCTGCGTCGAGCTGGGTGCCGATGGGGATGGCCAGGGGGTCCTGTGGAGATGCAGGGGGTCCTGTGGGGATGCAGGGGGGGGATCTCCGACCACAGCTCCCTCCCCTAACCCCTCTCCATTCCCCCTGGCAGATGCCTGCGGCCTCTCGGACCCGGCGCACGTGGAGAGCCTGCAGGAGAAGGCGCAGGTGGCCCTGACGGAGTACGTGCGCTCGCAGTACCCCTCGCAGCCCCAGCGCTTCGGCCGCCTCCTGCTGCGGCTGCCGGCGCTGCGAGCCGTGCCGGCCTCCCTCATCTCGCAGCTCTTCTTCATGAGGCTGGTGGGGAAGACGCCCATCGAAACACTAATCAGGGACATGCTGCTGTCCGGGAGCACCTTCAACTGGCCCTACGGGACGGGGCAGTAGGGGACAAAAACAAAAACAAACAAACAAAAAAAAGACAGGGATGCTCCCGATGGGGGACGCCCCGGACACCCCCTGAGATGCCAAACCCCGTTTCCCTCCGGAGACGCAGCCGGTGCCGTCCCCGGGGGCCCTGAACTGCTGGAGCCCCCCCTCCCCCTGTGACTTGTCCTCCTGGGGGCTGCTCCCCCCGGGGTGAGCCCCGAAAGCCACTCGGGACCCCAACGGTGCCGCTCCTTGCGGCAGGCGGACGCCGGACTTTTCCTCCAAAAAAAGCAAAGCAGAATTCGGCCGCCGAGGGGCAGGGAGGACCCCGGGCAGCCCCAGGGCTCAGTCCTGGCTCTGTAGGGCAGGATCCGGCCCAGGGAAGGAGCCGCCAGCCTCTTGCTGCCCGTCCCGAGCCGGATCGCGGGCGTTGGGGTGGAGGCGATGGAGCTGGAAGCAGCCTCGGAGCAGGGGGGCTGCGCGGAGGGGTCCTGGCATGTGCCCCCCCTCCCCCCAAAATCCTGCCCGTCGTGGGTAGGGGCTCGTTCCAAGCCCCTTTGCACCCTCCCAGGACAGATCTGGCCTCGGGGACTGAAGCGCCGACCTCGGAGCAGCCCTTTTGGGGCCAGGCTCCCCCCCCCCTCCAGCCCCGCACTTTCCACTGAAGCATCTCCAAAAACAGGGCACGGGGTGGGTAATGGGGGGGGCGGCTGAACGGGGGGGTGTCCAGCACCATGCACGACATGGGTGCAATTCCAGGCATCCTTCTTGGGTGCTCTGCACCCAGCCCAGCCCCTTCCCCACCCCCCCCCAGGTCACTCCAGCGCCTTCCCTTCCCTGCTGCTGCTTGCTTGCTTGGTGCTTTGCCTCAAATCCCCCCCTCCATGGATTTAGGGTTGGGGGGGGGGGACACAGATGGATGTGGGCACCCCCCCCCCCCACGCTCGCTCTATTCCCGTGCCTCATTTTTAAGCCAGGACCAGGTGAGAAAGTTGGGGGGGGGGAACCAAAAATCAGGCTGGAAAGCGGTGGCAATGGGGCACGGGGTGGGGGGGGGACACAAATGGGGCCGGGGGGGCGTCCCCATCCCCCCGCCCAGGTCCTCGCAGCGAGGCTCTGCTTCTCAGGGGTACGTGCTGTGCAGAGGGAGGCCGGATTTTAGGCGGGGGGGGGGTGTTTGTCATTTAGATTGATTTCACTGAAAAATATAATCCTTGTTCAATGATACTACACAAATTAACGGAAGCCAATAAAGATGTTTCTTACAACGCCGGGGGCTGTGCTGGACCGGGGGGGGGGGGGATGCTGAACCCCCCAGGGTGGTGGGGAGGTGGTGTCGAGCGGTGAATTAAGCCCCAAAACCGCTGTTTTTCACCCCAAAGCTTCCTCGGGGCGAGTAAACCCCCCCCCCCGCACACGTGGAAGGGGAGGTTTGTACCTGGTCTGGGGGGTCCCGACTTAAAATCAACAGATACAGTTTATTTAAACAAACAACGGTAAAAATTACACAGTTTCAGCCAGTTCCTTCCAAAATCTCGCCCCCACCTAGCAGCTGCCTGGGGGGGGGGCTTTGCCTTCACGCCACGATCCTGCCCTGGGGGCTGCGTGCCCCCAGCACCAGCGTGGGGCTGGGGCCACATTTTGGCACCCCGAGGTGCCCCGGGGCTGGTGCTGACCCCTCTCCAGCCCCCCCAGCCCTTCCTGGCTGGGTGTGGGGCTTCCTCACGCCTCCCCAGCCCAGGGGACGGGTGCTCAGGACCCCCCCCCCAAAACATATTTACAGCACAAGGAGGGGGAACAACCCCCCAGCACGCACCCAGCGAAGGCACTCGGGGGTATTCACAGTGGCTGGGGACGATGCCCAGGGGGTCGCTTTGGATGGTTTTTTGTTTTTTTTTTTTTTACAAAAAGGTACAAAATGCATAGGTAGAGAAGTCTGCAGTGCTGGTGGTGCCCCCCCCCGGCACGCATCCTGTCGTGGCGCGGGTTAACCCCGCACCTTGTCGTAGTCGCTCACCATGCGCTTGATGTGGAAGAGCTTGTTGCGCAGCGCCTTGGTCTCCATCTTCTTGGTCTGGTAATCGGGGCTCTGAAAGGCGGCACGAGGGCAGGCGTCAGCGCCCACGGGCTGGGGCTGCTTTGGGGGGGGGGGGCAGCGCCGAGCCTGGCCCCCGCTCACGGGTTGGGGATGGAGGAGCAGGAGCAGGCTCCCAGGGAGCACCGCCTGCCCTGATATCCCCCGGCACATCCCTGCAGTGCCTTTTTTTTTTTTTTTTTTGCCCTCCCCCAGAGTAACCCAATTTCAACCGGGGTGTGGGAATGGAGAGCTCCCGGGCTCCGCGCACTCACCCGCTTCAAGTCCTTCAGCTGGTTGTATTCCTCTGCCACGTCCTGCAAAGGAAACGGGTACAGGGGTTTACGAGAAGCCCTGAGGGGGTGCCCTGCAGGGACAAGTGCTCCCCAGTGCCCCGCAGCACCAGCTGGCATCCCCAAAGCAATGCAGAATCCCTGGTGCCCTGTGGCATCCCCAAAGTTATGTGGCATCCCCAGTGCCCTGTAGCATCCCCAAAAGCTATGCGTCCTCCCCAAAAGCTATGCGTCCTCCCCAAAAGCTATGCGCCCTCCCCAAAAGCTATGCGCCCTCCCCAGTGCCCTGCAGCATCCCAAAACTTATGCAGGATCCCCAAAGTTATGCGGCATCCCCAGTGCCCTCCGGCACCCCAAAAGCTACGCATCATCCCCAGTACCTGCAGCGTCCCCAAAAGCTCCAGGGCATCCCCGCAGCCCCGAGGCGTCCCCCCCGCCCCCGAGCCCATACCTGGTACTGGGGGCTGTCCTCGGAGATGCTGTCGAGCTCCTTGCTGAGCTGGTTGAGGCGGTCGTTGACGCCATCCATCTCGGCGCAGAGCTGCTTGTAGCGCTTGAGGTCGGTGTCGAACTCCTGCTTGTACTTCTGGCGGGCGCCGTCCGACGTGATGGGGGGGTAGAGGCTGCGGGACAGGGACAGGGGCAGGGTCAGGCCCCGTGGGGGGGGGTCAGCTACGGGCTGGGGGACCCCCAACGAGGCTTCCCCCCTCACCTGGCCCACTGGTCCTGGTCCCGCTCATCGCTGGACTCCACGGCCGTGGTGTAGTCGGTCTCGTACTGCGACTCGTCCAGCTCGGGGTTGCGCCGCCGCCTGCGGCCGCGCCGTGCGGGCGCTTTGCTGGGCTGCTCCTTCCCCTTCTCCTCCACGGGGCTGGTGCTGGTGGCACGGTCTGGCTGGTCACTGCGGGGACACGGGGACATCAGCGTGGTGTGAACAGATGCCCCCGGTACCCCCCACCCAGCTGGCAGTGCCCCCCTGGTTTACCCCCGGCTGCTGTAGGTCCCGGAGGGGTAGTAGGCGGTGTTGGGGGGCGCGTAGCTGTAGGAGGGCGCGCTGTAGGGCGGCGCGTTGATGGGGCTGGTGGGCTTCTCCGAGTAGGCGAGCGTGGCCGTCTCGTCCTGCACGCTGGCCCCGTCTGCCACGTTCTTCACCTGCGAGCAGCGAGAGGTGCTCAGAGGGGGGGACGGTGGCACCGGGGGCACCGGGGACGCTGGCACCGTCCCGCGTGGCCGGAGAAACCCCGGTGTGACCGCTGCGACCCGGCTTGGGGTGCTGATGGGGAGGGGACCCAGCAGAGCTGCAGAATGATGTCCTGCTGGGGGGAGAGGCAAGGGCTGGGGGAGCCCCCCCCAGGCAGGAGAAGCAGTATTTTGGGGGGAGGACGTGCCCGTGGGACCCCACAGCAGGTGGCACTGCCCCACACGGAGCCACCGTGGGCGCTCCGGCACAGGCGCACGCGTGGCGGGGGGTGCCCAGCATCCCTCCTGCACCCCGAGGTGACAGCCCCCCGGATCTGCTGGGTCCCTCATCGCCCCCCCCCCCATGTGCTCGATGCCCACGTAGGGGGCGTTTGCCCCGGCCGCACGGGGCTCCTGGGGGAGGACGTGGGGCTGGCTGGGCAGATGTCCCATCCCGTCCCCCGCCTTCCTTCCTGCCCTTTGTGGGTTGTTTGTGCCGGGACGGAAGCCGGTCCCTGCCGGGGGCCGAGGTGGTGGCCCTGGGGACGTCAGCTGAGAACTCCGGCCGGCAAAGCAGCTTCCTCTCTGCTGCTTTTTCCCCCACTAACAAAGACGCCGTCAGGCGAGGGCCCCTCCTGCCCCCAGGTGAGACGGACACGTCCCCGTGCCACGCCAGGACGGAGCCGGAGGCTCACGCCCACTCGAAGGTCACCTCTTTATCTCAAATCTCAACCATAAAGTGGGAAGGAGATGGCCCGGGGATGGCTTCACACCCTGACACATCGATACTGCCCCGCCGCAGCGTCCCCAAAAAGCTTGGCAGGTGCCACCAAGGGACACCGGCGGAGCTGGGGACACCGCCGGGGGTGCAGGGGCTGCCCCCCGAGCCGGGCCGGCCCTGCTGCAGGCCAGGAAATGCTTAGCAAGGGAGGGACTTTTAACAAAAAATAAATAAACCAGAACAAAGGTGTTTTTGCAAAAAGAAAAACAAATATTAGATGTACACACACCGAGGGGTGCGGACGCACACGAGGAGCCAGGCTGAGGGTTTGAAACCGAGCGCTTTGCTGGGCTCTGGGGTGGCAGGGAATGGTTCAGAACAATGTGAGCTACTTCTCGTCCCATGGGGTCCTGTTCCCTGTTCCCTGGCACCCCAATACCTGGGCACCCCAATGCAGCCGTCTGGGCCGCCCCGGTCTGGTGGTGACAGGGACGGGGATGGGGACAGGGACAGGGATGGGGTCAGAATCTCCTTATCCAGGGCACAGCAGCACGCAGGAGCCGTGCTGAAGGACGTGGGCACATTTCCCAGCCCTGGATCGAAGCCCTGGAGCAGCCAGGGCACCCCAGGGCCCTTCCCTGCCCTCCCTGGGTGCCTCCCCCAGCACCCAGGGGACACCGGGACATCACGGCACGCACGGAGCCGGGCTGGTGGGACAGATCCAGACCACGGCTGGGTGGCACAGCCCAGAGCCACGTTCCCGGAGCCGAGTTAATCATTGACGAGACCGAAACCGAATCGTGTCAGCGGCCAGCGCTGGCAGGAGCTGGGCGAACAAAGGGGAGAGGGCGCGAAGCCTCGGCGGTGCGCTGCTGGCACCTGGCCCATCTGATCCGACCCTGTTTGTCTTTCAGGGAGATCGAGCTCGCCCAGCCCGGCTCCGTTCCCAAAGCATCGTGGCAAGGGGGCATGGAACCGGGTGGAAAAAGCCAAAAAAAAAAAAAAAAAGGGGGTGACAGGGAGGGACCTCACGGTCCCGGGCGCTGCCTGGCGCTATCGGTGATAACGGCGCGCCCCGGCTGCAGGGCTGGGGGTGTGCAAACACCGCGGCGAGGTGCTGGCAGAATGAGGCTCCTGGCACGAGGCTGGGCTGGGGACGGGCACAGCGGGGCCATTTCGGCACAGCCGAGTGCCGGGAGCACCCCCCCGGGACTCACCCACTCCTCCACGTTGGGGCCCTCCTGCAGCACCGGTGCCTTGTCCCAGAAGATGTTGGCCTTGCCGTACTTCCAGATCTTGCTCCGCGTCTTGTGGGCGAAGAAACAGATGAGGCAGAGCAAGAGGACGATGAGGAAGCCGCAGACGATGGCCACGGCCTGGAGGAGAGGGAGGGAGGGAGGAGGGTGAGGAGGGGGCAGGCTCTGGGAAGCCCCCGTCTGGGCAGAGCGGGGGTCTGGTTACCCAACCCCTCCCTGAGGCTGAATGGGAAGCGCTCCCCCCCCCTCCCCAACACCCCCAGTTTTGGATGGGCGGTGGGACAGCCTCTGCCCGGAGCTCACTGGGCTTTGCAGAGCTTTTGGCCCAGCCCCAGCAGTGGAAGAGGATTTGGTTTTCTCGTGGGGACAGGGCAAGCACAGCTCTCGGGGAGGTGACCCCCCCAGCACCTGGGGACCCAAGCCAGCTCCTGCACCCGAGAGCAGGGACCTTGCACCGGCGTTCCCACGAGCCAGATCACGCAGCAGCACAGAATTTGGGGCTGAAAAGGGACAGATCAGAGCCCCGCTGAGCCCTGGAGCCCGCGGCTCCCCCCCGCTCAGCCTGCTCTCAGGGCGCAGGAATGCGGCACGGCCAGCCCAGCCGGCTGGGAACCGGCAGCACCAGTTCCATCCCAGTTCCACCCCAGTGCCGCGCAGGAGCCCCCGCTGGCCCCAGCCGAAACCCGGGGCCGCTGAGCCCTGGGTCGTGGGATCCCGCTGCCTCCTGCCCCACTGACCCCAGCGCCACCACGCGCTGCCCCAATTCCACCCCCCGCAGGCACGCCAGGCTCGCTCAAACACTTTTACGAGCAGGGAGACCAAAGTACCAGGTAGCAGAGCGTCCCCTCCCCGAAACTCCCCAGCTCTGCCGGTCGCACCGGCACCCTCCCCGGCACCCAACGGTGCCCGGCGCTGCCAGAAACGTTAAGGACGGAGCAGAAAGTCCCAGCTGGCTGAGGACACCGCGTCTCACAGCCGGCCCAAGGGCAGCACGAGCAGTTCCAGACACTCTCCTTCCCGCACCCGGCTGCGATAAGCGGCGCTGACCTCGCTCAGCCTCACAACCTTGGGCTTTGCCCCAAAAACGGGGAGGGGTCCGGAGGTGGCGGGGGGACACACTCACCTCCTGGGGGTCCACGGTGCAGTAGTGGTAGATGTACTGGTTGAGGTAAGTGCTGCTGCTGTACACCTGGCTGCACATGGCCAGCAAGGGGCTGTAGTAGTAGCTGCCGGTCATCTGCGCCTGGGGGTTGACGCCCACCACGTAGACGATGGAGGCGATGAGCATGACGAAGGCCAGCACGGCGCACACCACGATGACCACCAGGTAGAAGCGGCGGGAGCGCGAGCCGCTCGACTTGCTGACGCTGGCCACCAGGAGCCCCAGCTGGGCCAGGAAGCAGAGCACGGCCATGCCCATCATGAAGCCGTTGGCCGTCCGCGGGTTGGTGACCCCGCTGTAGTAGCCCCCGTACCCGTAGTTGTAGCCCAGCCCGCTGCCGTAGTAGCTGGAGCCGTAGTAGCCGCCCAGCCCGCTCCCGAAAGCCCCCAAACCGTAGCCGTAGTCCCAGGCGAGGGTGGAGGCCACGCAGGCGAAGATGGCGATGCAGAGCATGATGATGATGGCCTCCAGGATCCTCACCACGCCGGGCGGCGAGGTCCACTTGTAGAAGTGCTGCGGCGCATCCTCGATGTAGTAGGAGCCCGGCGGGGGCGAGCGGGCGCCGTAGTCGTAGCCGTAATCACCCGGCGGGGGCCCGTAGCCCGTGGAGGGGCCGTAACTCATGGGGGGGCCGTCGTAGGACTTCTTGCTGAACATGGTGGCGGTGGGGAGAGCCTGGGGAGGTTGGGGGGGGGGGGGAGGCGGTTGGAGCTGCGGGCACGCGCGGCACCGCCGGGTTTCCACGTCTCCGAGCGCCCGGCAAGGACTTTGGTCTCCTGTCACCGTAAACAAGCGCCCGCCCGTGCCCGACGCCACGCCACGCCACGGGAGTCACCTCTGCTCACGGGGAAACTGAGGCGTGGGGTGGAGAAGGGAGGCGAGTGAGTCACGGGGCATCTCCCCGCACACCCGGCCCTGCCCCGCGTCGGGGACCCCGCGCTGCCGGCCCCGGCCACCCGACCGCGGGCGCCTGAATGAATTGGATTGTTTCAAACCCTAATTAAGGCAGAAAAGCTCTTACCCGAGGCTAGCGCTAACCCTGAGGGTTTCTCCGTAAGCAGCTCTGGTTGGATTTAAAAAATAGTAATAATAATAATAATAATAATAATCCAGGGCACATTATCAACACCGCAGTGAAAAGCAGTAAATTGGGGCAGATCAAAGGGGGGGTGACGCGTTTCCTCGCTGCTAGGGCTGGAGAGCTGCCACACGGAGCCAGGTGCCCCCTGCCCGGGACCCCCGCCCCAACAGGGCCCCCCCCAGCCCCGCAGTCACTCCCTGCCTCAGGTTCCTGCCCTCCTGCGTGCGGTTGGCCTCTCCAAAACACCTTCTGGTTTTGCTTTCCCACAAGTTCGCTCCGAGCCAAACCACCGCCGGGAGGGGTTTGTAGGGCCAGGGAGAAATGCCAGGACGCTGCCACTGGAAGGGGGGAGCCCCTCCGAGGGGGCTGGGGGGGGGCAAAGCAGGGGCTCTGCGAAGCCCACCGAGCTCCTGGTGCTGCTCCACCACCCCCCGGCTGCACAGAGCCGCCCTTCTCCACCCCACAAAGGCAAAACCCCAAAAGCTCAGCGGGGACCCCCCCGGTGGGCATCGCCGGAGCGGGATGCAGCGAGGGGGAACCTGAACCCTGCGTGGGAAACCCAAGCTGGGGGCAGGTGGCAGCGGGGCCGGGGTGTCCGGGCCCAGCTGGGGGCCGGGGGCTTCGTCCCCACGCCCCAAAAAACGGTGGTCCCAAACCAGGGGCTTTGGCCAGACCCCAACGCGGACCTCCCGGGGGTGCCCGCGGCTTTCTTTTCGGGTATCTCCACTCTGCCCCCAGCTCTGCGCATCCCCAAAAGCCCTGGGCTGGCGTGGGGGGTCGACCCAGCAGCAAAGGGAGCTGCAAACCCCCCCCGGGGACCCCCCCATTCCGCGCCGGGGCGGCTCCAGCCCGCCCGGGGCTCCCGCGCCCCCTCCCCGCCACCGGGGCGCAACGCCGGGGTCCGCGTCCCGACGGGGGCAGCGCCGTCCCCGCGCTGTTTTTGGGGATTTTTTGTTGAGTTTTTGAAGGTGGGGGGCCCGGGGTCTGCCCCCACACCCCCTCACCCCCCAACCTCCCGCGGAGCCCCGGGAGGAGCCGCCGCCGCCTCCCACCTGCCCGGTGCGGCTCCGGGAACCGTGCGCGCTCGCTCCGGTCCCGGCGGAGCTCCCGGGGTTCCCTGAGCCCCCCCCCGGTGCGCGGAGGGGAACGAGCCCCCGGGACACCCCCCTGCCCCCCCGCTCCTTGTCCCGGAGCCCCTTACCTGGCCGCTCCTCCGCCTCTTTGTTCCCGTAAAATGGCAGCCGGGAGCAGCGGCACCGCCGCCGCCGGGCGCTGCAGGGAACCGGCCCCGGTTTCCGCCTCCGGGGGGAGCCCCGGGGGCGGCCCCGCTGCTCCCGCCCGGCCCCCGGCCGTGGGGAGGTGGCGGAGGGGGCTCGGGGGCTCCGGGGGTCTTGGGGGGGGCTTTGGGGAGCTCACACGCGCGGCGGTTCCGTGGAGTGAGAAAAGCGGGGGCTGGAGGGGGCTCGGGGTCCCTGGGGGCTGGGGGGGCGCAAAGAGGCCAGGGCCGTGCCCCCCCCACTCCGGAGTCGTGGCACGGGGGGGTCCTGTTGGGCACCGGGGCTGCTTTCGTCATCCCAGGGGACAGGAGTGTCCCTGGGGGGGTTGCCAGCTGCTGGAGCCCACCCACCTCCGTCATCCGTGGGCACCCCAGGACGCGCACTGAAGCCCCCCCAAAAAATATCACCAGATTTTATTAAAAGCAGCTCTGCCCCCCCCCACAGCTGCACCCCTGGGGGTGCTCCCGAATCCACAGCAGGTGCAGAGCCACCAAAAGCACCCCAAAACCCTCAGGTTTGCTCCCCATACCCAGGTGGGTGCAACGCGTGGGGTGCAGCGGGTGCCCCCTGCTCGCCCCCGCAGCACCGGCACCCCAAGGTGCTGAGCCCTGCGGGGTCCCCAGGGTTTTTGGGGAGGGGGGGGGGACCCAGCAGAGCCCTGGGGTCCCCCGTGAGCAGGTTCAGAAGTAGACGGCGCCGCCGCGGTCGTAGTCCTGGATCTGCCTCTTGATGTGCGTCAGCTTCTCCTGCAGGTAGCGGCAGCGCCGCTGCTTCTCCAGGAAGGCCGAATCCTGCCGGTGGGATGCAGCGGTGCCGTGCACAGCCCGGGGGGACCCCCCCACAGCAACGGGGTCCCACGGATACCCAGCACCCCCCCACACAGATCTTTGAGGGCTGGGAAGCTTGCAGTACTCCTGGTGTGGCTCTGGGTGCATGAACCCCGAGCCCTACTCACCCTCTTCTTCCTCAGGACCTCGTGCCATACACGAGCCACCCTGCTGTCCCCCTGTGGGGTGAGAAGAGGCAGCCCGATATCCCCAGCCCTGCTGGCACGGCCCTGGTGCTGAGCCCTGCCTGCTTGGGACACCCATGGGACACCTATGGGACACCCACGGGACACCCATGGGACACCCACGGGACACCATTGGGACACCCATGGGACACCCATGGGACACCCACGGGACACCTATGGGACACCCATGGGAAACCTACGGGACACCATTGGGACACCTATGGGAAACCCACGGGACACCCACGGGACACCTATGGGACACCTATGGGAAACCCATGGGACACCCGTGGGACACCCATGGGAAACCCACAGGACACCCATGGGACACCCATGGGACACCCACAGGACACCTATGGGAAACCCACGGGACACCTATGGGAAACCCGTGAGACACCATTGGGACACTCACGAGACACCCATGGGACACTTATGGGACACCCACGGGACACCCACCAGACACCGATGGGACACCCACAGGACACCCACCGGACACTTATGGGACACCCATGGGAAACCCAAGGGACACCCATGAGACACCCACGGGACACCCATGGGACACCTATGAGACATCCACAGGACACCCATGGGACACCCACCGTCCTGCTGAGCGCGTGGCGCGCGGTGGCCTCCAGCTCCCCCAGCCTCCTCCGTGCCTCCCGCAGCTCTGCCAGCAGCTCGCGGTACTCGGCGTGCTGGTCGCTGAACACAGCCCGGTATCCCTCCCGCTGCCACCCGCTGCGGATCGCCGGGTACTTTCTGCACAGCCCCAGGGGGGGCACAAAGCTCAGGGGGGGTCCCTGCTCCGGGTTGGTGCCCCAGCACGGAGGCACCGGGGGGCTCCGGACCCCTCCGGGACCCCATCGCGTGGCCGTCCCCTCACTCACACCACGTAGTCTGGGACAGCGCACGGCCGCGGCACGAGCCCGGGGGGGTCGGAGCGGGTCAAGACCCCCGGCCTCTCGCCCCCCTCGGTGGCCGTGTCCCTCCCCAGGGGTCTCCGCGGGGGTCCCACCTCATCCTCGAAGGTGACGCGCTTGGCTCGGACCGGCGGCGGCTTCGAGACACAAAGAGGAATCGGAGGAAGGGGGGGGTGAGGACCCCAACTTTGGCTGCACCCCCCCCCAAAAAAAAAAAAAAACCTCCCGGTGACCAAGGGACTCACGGGAGCCTCCCGCAGCCTCCGGGCCACCTCGTGCCTCCACATCTTGAGGGCCACGAGGCTGCCGGCCAGGTAGAGCAGCGCCGTGAGGAAGAGGAAGACGAGGGCGGCCGCTTGCCCCCCGGCCGGGGGGCAGAAAGCGGCGAGGAGGGGGCCGCCGGCCAGAGGGGGGGAATAGCAGAGCCCCCCCAGACTGACGGCGTGGACGTAGCCCCCCGCCGCCCCCAGGGAGAGCAGGAACAGGAGGCCGTGGAGGCCGGATTCGGTGGGAGGCCACCAAGGTGCCTCCAGGAGGACGCGGTGGTAATAAGGGCTCACCCCCAGCCCCAGCAGCGCCGCCGTCAGCAGCCAGCCCAGGGCGACCCCCCCCAGCACAAAAGTGGGCAGCGGACCCCCGTAACCAACCCCCGGGACCCCCCCGAGGAGCAGCTCGCCCCCGTAATCCTGCTGGATGTAGGCGCAGACGCAGGCGAAGGCTGCCCCCCCGCACAGCAGCTCCAGCCCCCCCAGCACCCGCAGCAGCCCCCGCCACGATTTCGTGGGGGCGAAGCGGAGCCCGGCCGCACGCTGCCCCCCAAAACCAGCCCCGAGCCCCTGAGCCCCCCGGGGGTGGGCAGGCTCGGCCATCAGCCCCCCCAGGGTTGTGGGTTTTTTTTTTTGGGGAGGGGGCTCCCCTGGATATGTCCGAGGTGGGATCTCCCCCCCCCCAAGTCCCCGATCCCAACCCCGGTCCCGTGCCTCAGTTTCCCCCCGCAGGGCACCGCCGCAGCCCGGCTCCCCGCACGCTGCTCACCGGGAGATTTACGAGAGGTGGGGGCCGCAGCGGGGGGCTTTAAGGGGGGGGGGGGTCACCGGGTCCCTGCCGCCACCAGCACCCAAGGGTGCCCCCGTGCAGCCGCTGCCTGCCGCCGATAGGCACGGCTGGTTAAACATTGACCCGCACGCACCGCCCCGAGGCGCGGCGTGGGGGCAGGATCAGGCCCCCCCCTGCCCCCCCCGGGGCTCCACCCAGCACCCCGCTGGGGGCCGCATCCTGCCCCCCCCCCCCCGGCACTGGTTTGGACTGGGATGGGCTTGGCAAAGCCATGGGGAGCCCCCAGCACCCCCCAAAACCCAGCGAGCAGCCCCCACCCGCTGCCATGGCCCCCCCCCAAAGGGCAGGAATCTCCCCCCCCCCTCATCCCACCCAATTCCTCCCCCCGGGTCCTGGCCAGGAGCAGAGAGCGACGCGTCCAGTTCAGCCTCCTTTAATTTGCACCTCAGCCCCCCCCCCACGCCGAGGGTCCAGCCAGGGCAAGGGAGGGGGGGGGGCAGGACTGGATCCGGCCCAGCACCGCCCCCCCTTTGCCCCCCCCCCCGCCCCATTTTACACATGGGGAAACTGAGGCACGGAGCGGCGAGGGGACTGCAGGGTCGGGCCAGGGAGGGAGCCCCCCCACCCCTCACCCCCACCCCCTCACCCTGGGGGCTCAGCCCTGCTTTAGCCCTGGGGGGGGGAAGGGGGCTGCCCCCCACCCCTCCTGGCTCCCCACCACCCCAGCCCCATCCTTCACCCCCCCTCTCCAACCCACAGCAGGGGGACAGCCCCCGGACCCCCCCCCCCAAAAAAATAAAACCAACCTCAGGGCTCCCCTTTTCTCCCCCCCCCTCTCCCTTTTCCCCCCCCCTCCACCACAGGACCCCCCCTGGGGCTGATCGTGTGTGCGCGCCCCCCCCCTTTTTATCCAAAACCCTCCCCTGGCTTGGGTGGGGGGAGCACGGGACCACCTGGGGGGGGCCAAATTGGGGCTTGGGGGGGGGGTCTCCAGCCTCACGCCAGCACAGTGAACGCAGGAAGTTTATAGAGGGCTTTACAGAACAAAGCTACTGAAATCAGCCACACGATGGCCAGACATAAAAAGGGACCCCCCCCAGCCCCCCCAGTTCCAACTCCCCCCCAACCCCACAAATCACCCGCTGTCCGAGGAGGAGGTGTGGGGGGCGGTGGAGGGGGACCTGCGGCGGCAGGGGGGGGTGCAGGGGGCCCAGGTCCCCAAGAGCTCGCGCTGCTGCTGCTGCTGCTGCCCGATGGCTTGGCTGACCAGCGCCGGCAGCGCCAGCAGGCTCAGCCCCAGCGCCTCCAGTTTGCTCTCCAGGGCGCCGATGCGCTTCTCCAGGTCCTCGTGGCGCTCCTGCAGCTCCGACACCATGTCGTACATGATGTTCTGGGTCTGTCGGGAGATTTGGGAGGGGGCCAAAATGGGGTAACGTGCCCCCCCCCCCTCCCCTCCATTATGCGGTGTCCCCCCTTTTCCCGGCGCTCACCTTCGCCAGGTCCACCAGCGTGTTGGCCTGGTCGTTCAGCTTGCGCTGCTCCATCTTCACGCTCCTCAACCTGCCGGGGGGAATGGGGAGCGGGGACGGCTCAGCGGCACCCCGCGGGGTCCTCCCCAGCGCCCCGGCATGCACTCGGGGGGGGGGTCCCACGGTCCTGGGGGGCTCCCACGGTCTTGGAGAGCTCCCGCACCCCTGGGGAGCTCCCATGGTCCCGAGGAGCCCCCACGTTTCCAGGGGGCTCCCACATTTCCAGGGGGGCTGCCACGTTCCCACATGATCTGGCACTGCCCCAGACCCTCCCAAAGAAGAGACAGCCCCAGCCGGGGGGGGGGGGGCTGCGCTGCCATGCCGTGTCCCCCCCCCCCCCTCCCCATTTTGCAGCACCGAGCCCATGCAGACGGACAGGCACGGAGGAGCCGGGCAGACTTACTTCTGGGCTCTGCAGGGACGGGGCAGAACAGAGACAAAACACAACAGCAGGTTTAATACCACCACCGAGAGCGCACGGGGATGCCAGCGCCCCCCCTGACCCCCCCACCCTTTCCGCTTCCCCCCCCCCCAAAAGCAGGAGGCACCGGGGGCTCGAGGCGGGTGAAGCCGGGCAGCGGACACGGTGACACCAAGCCGTGCCATTGCGCACCCCCAGGGCACCCCAGCACCGTCCCTGCTGCCACCAGGGTGCCCCCCCGCTGGGAAAACACCCCCCCCCGGGATGGGACTGTGAGGGAAACCGGGATGCCAACCCCGGGGATGAGGGCATTTGGGGTAGAACTGGCAGAAATCGGGGGCCAGAAGGGGGCATTTCCACGGCCACCCAGGCTGGCGGTGGCCCGTGCCCGGGCGCCGCGTAGGAAGCAGGTAAAGGTTTGGCACTTACTGATGGATGGCTTGGAGGAACTTACGCTGGTGTTTCCGAACTTTGGCATGGTCGATCTTCTTCACCAGCTTGGTGTGTTTGTAGATGAGCCACGTTTCCCTGAGTACGTTGGCAGCAGCATTTTTCACCTGAAGGCAACCAAACGCCGGGGGTCGGGGACGGAGGCAGCCGGACGCCAACGGAGGGGACGGAGAGGGGAGCTGGGGGGGGGGCGGGGGGAGCTCACCCGCTTCGTTAGCTGCGTATCCATCATGAAATTGTGCACGTGTTTCTCCGCTTTGGTGAGCTCTAGCTTTCTGGCAACGACGGCGACGACCAGAGCCGTGCAGCCGGCACCCTGCGGGCACAGCACCGGGGTGAGGGCACCGGCACCGGCACCAGCGGGCGCTCGCAGCCCCCCGCCCCCCCCCCTGGGGATACCCCGGCAAGCTCACCATGATGCCAGTGAGCAGACACACGCCCTTCCCGCAGTAGGTGTGCGGCACCATGTCCCCGTAGCCGATGGAGAGGAAGGTGATGGAGATCAGCCACATCGCCCCCAGGAAGTTGCTGGTCACCTCCTGCTTGTCGTGGTACCTGCCCGGGGCCAAGCGCACGGCGCCCGTCAGCCGCGGGGGTCCCGCGCCGTGGGCTTGGCCACGCGATGTGCAGCCGCTTCCCCGTGCCGGGGCTGCAGCCAGGGGAGTGCCCGAGCTCCCCGCCGTGCCGTGGGGGTCCCCAAAAAGAGGCACCGGGGTTCCAGCTTGCTCCTGGGGCCGGGCACCCCCAGCGCTGGTGACCAAAGCGTCCCATGGAGAGGGGACGGGAGGGTGGCGGAGCTGCGCCCACCCAGGGCTGTGCCGGGAGAGGGGGGGGATGATAAATCCCCACCCTCCTCGAGCTGCCCCCCTGTGATCTCAAAGCACAGCAGGCGGGTGTCACCGCAAGGCCCCCAGCAGGGGACGTTTCCCTGCAGAGCTGGGGACGATCGCACGGTGCCCACACGGGGGGGGGGACACAGCCTGGAGCAGGGCACCCCTCGCCCCTCGAGGCCACCCCGGCAGGGACTGAGCTGGAATCGCGGGGGGGGGACGCTGTGCTTTGAGATCCCGTGGCCAGCACCGAAGCCACGAACTCCTGCGGCCGTGCCCCCCCCCCACGCAGCCCCGGGGACACCGGGACGAGCCGGGCAGCGGGGACATGCGGGGAGCAGCGGGGAGCACGGACACCCGGGGGGGGGGAGGCAGGGGGGAGGCGAGGAAAGGGCAGGGGCCGATCGCAGCAAGCCGGGGGCGGACTCGAAGCGTGCGGCGAGGAATTTAGGATTGCTGCGTCCCCTTCCCCCTCTCCCCAGGCGCAGCCTGCGAAGTTTGGGCTTGGAACCTCAGCCGGCACCGGGGGATGCGGTGGGGCGACGCCGGGGGGTGACGCTCCCCAGGGGAGGTTGGGGTGCACGGGGGGTGCCAGGCACGGCCGGGCTCAGCTGGTCCCCCAAAAGCGCCGAGAGCCCCGGGACTTTGCCCCACGGTGCTGCCCCTCTGCCCCCTCTTCTTCCCCTTCCCCTGCTCCACCCCAGGGAGCAGCCCTGGGGCTCCCCCAGCGCGCCCGAACCACGTGCACCGAGGAGGGGAAACGCCGAGCGAGGGGAAGGCTCGGAGCCGAGCGCGAGCCCTTTGGAGATGCTTCAGCCCCCATCTGGAAATAAAAAGTGGTCCCGGGGCCCCTGCCCGGCTGCTTTGGCTCGGCTCCGCTTTGTTCAGCGCTCCGGGAACAAAACCGGGAGCCCCGGAGCCACCCCAGGGACCCGCGGGGGGGTCTGCAGCAAACCCATCCCTAAAAAAATGGGGCAGAGGGGGGCTGTCCCGCACCCCCATCCCCACAGGACTTCCCCAGGTGGCTGCAGCCAGCCCTGGGCACCGCATCTGCTGAGGTTCCAAGTGGAAAAGGCTCCGGCCCCTTTCCAGGTCCGTGGGATTTTTATTCTGGCCCAGGTGCCCCCCTCCCTTACCCACCCCCCCCAACCCGCCGGCTGCAGCTAATCCTAAATTCTGAGTAGCGCAAAAAGCCTGGGGCTTTGGGGGGGGGTGGAGGGGAGGAGTGAGGGGGGGGAACGTCCCGTGCAGGACGCGGCTGTCGGTTCCTGGGGTGACTCACAGTTTGTCCCTGCGAGCAGCAGAGCAGTCAGAGAGGGAAAACAAGAGCAGTTAATGCGCGGTCCCGGGGCGAGGAGAAGCGGCCGAGGAAGGCGAGCGCGGGGGGGACGGGGACGGGCGAGCGCAGCCCAACCCCTGCCGGGCGCAGCTGAGGAGCACGTGGCACATCCCAGCCCCGAGACCCCCACCCTGTCAGTGGTAACGGGGTCCTGCAGCATCCCGTGGGGACGAAATCCTCCAAAATCCTCCTGGCAAACACCCGCGGCTCCGGCAAAGCGCCACGGCCACCTCCCGCCGCACCCAGGGCACGAGGATCCGGCGAAGACACCCGGGGACCTCTCCTCCGGGTGCTCCCCTCGTACCCCCCAGGTCGGCTCCGTGCGTCCTCAGCTGCGCCCCGGCCCCGCGCCCTCCCCGAGAGCCCCCGCGGGCAGCACCCGGGGGCCCCCTGCAGCACCCCCGGACCCCCCCCCTCACCTCTCGCAGACGCGGACGGTCCAGGCGGCGATGATCCAGGAGGAGATGCTGAAGACCAGCAGCACGGTGCCGGGGCAGATGGTCATGAGGGTCTTCATGACGAAGCGGGTGTTGAAGTTGATCTTGTTGAGGGCGCCGATGCTGCGGGAGGAGGCGTCGGTGAAGAGCTTGCTGTGCAGCAGCATGACGCGCCCGATCAGGTAGAGCCGCAGGAACATGGGGATGGAGAGGATGATGTCCACGTCGGCGTCGGCCACCGAGGCGGCGTAGGTGAAGGCCAGGCGAGCCGTCCAGGTGAACAGGTACTGCCCGGGGATGGGGTGGATGGCGCAGACCAGCAGCTCCAGGGCGATGAAGAAGATGCGCTCGTAGGTCATGGCGATGCGCCAGTCGTCCGCGCCGTTGTCCACCATGAAGAGCTGCGGGGAACGAGGCGCTGGGAGCTGGTACGGAGCTGGGGAGGGGGCACAAGACCCCCGCCGCGGGTGCCCACCCGTGGGTGCCCCTCACCTGGATCTCCCTGGCGTGGTACATGACGATGAGCCCCAGGAGGATGAGGGTGGAGAGGCTGATAAGGCATTTCAGTGCAAACGAGTACGACGACTCCTGCGGGGGCGCAGCGAGCGGGGTGAGCCCGGCGGGGTGCCCCGAGCATGTCCCCGCCGCGCGCCCACCCCCCCCCTTCAAATCCCACCTTGGTGTAGACCCCCCAGGACAGCTCCGTCTCCGTGACCATGACCACGATGCCAAACATGCCGAAGATGAGGGCGTAGTCGCTGAGCCGCTTGCGCTTCTCGAAGAGGGCGCGCCGGTGGCCCAGCTTGTAGCCGATGTTTTGGGGGCGCCGCGGCCCCCGCGTCTCCGCCGCATCCCCCCCGGGGGCCGGGGGCTGCTGCTGCTCGGGCCGGGAGACCACCACCACCTCCTCCAACCCGGGGGGGCGGCGGGGTCGCAGGGGTTGGGTCTCGGCCTCCGCTGGGTGCAGGGTGGGGGTCGAGGCGCTCAGGACCCCCCCATTGGAGCGGCAGCCGCTCATGGCTGTGGCGAGCTGGGGGCCGGGCGATGCCGCATGGCTCAGCGGCGCGGGGGGCACCTGGGGAGGGGTCGAGGGGGGGGGTGAAAGAAGGCACCGGTTTTGGCACCGAGCTGCGCCCCCCCCTCCCCACCACCACCGCCACCTGCCCCGCACGTGGGGGCTCACCCACGGTGCCCACCCCCTCCCCTAAAAACCTCCCCCCCCCCTGCACCGCACCGTGCGCGCCCTCCCCGTGCGCCACCGTCGCCATCCCGGGGGCGCAGCGGCACCGGGGACCGGCCGGTTACCGGGAAGGGGGGTGGGGGGTGGCACCGGCACGGCTCGGTCCCGGTTACCGGGAGTGGGCTCAGCGACCCCCCCCAACCCTGCTGCCCCCCCCCAACCCCCCCCACCTGCCGCCGGGGACCGGGGACCGGAGCCCGACCCGGGGCCGCGCCGCAGCCGCCGCAGCCCGGTTCGGCCCCGGGGGCGCGCGGCGGCGGCGGGACCGGAGAGCCCGGGGGGGGGGGGCGGCCCGAGCGAGGTTGCTGATTGGTTGGGAGGGGGCACGCCCCCTCGTGACGTAGGCCTCCGAGCCCCGCCCACCCCCGTGCGCCGGCTCCGCCCCCCCACCCCCTCCCCTCCCCAAGCGCCCCCTCCCCTCCCCGGGAGCCCCCCGGGGTCCCCCGGGTGCCCCCAGAGCCCCCCCACACGGGGAACCCCCCCCCCACAGGGGATCCCCCACACACAGGGACCCCCCCCACACGGGGGACCCCCTGCTTCAGCCCCCTGCACCCTGCTGCCATCCCCCCCCACCCCTCGCTGTCGCCCCCCCGCCCCCCAATTCCCCAACCCCCCCCCAATTCCCCATCACCCCATGCACCCCCCCACCGCCCCCCACTACCCCCACCCCCTCACGCCCCCCCCATCACCCCATGCACGCCCCCACCCCTCCATCACATCCCCCCCCCAGCCCCGCGCACCCCCCATCAGGCTCCATCCCCCCCCCAACGCGCAGCCTCCAGCCCCCCCCCGTGACAACCCCGTGCACCCCCTGCGCACCCCCCAACCCCTCAACCCCCTCCCTCATTCACCTGCACCCCAAAACCCACCCCCGAGCACCCCCCCCACCCCATGCACCCCCCCAGCACCCCATTTCCAGCACCTCCTCCCCACCACCCCCATGCGCCCCCCCCTCCATCATCCCCCCATGCACCCCCCCATGCACCCCCCTCCACCTCCCCATGCACCCCCCCACCATCACCCCCCTCCACCCCTCCCCACGCCCCCTGGGACCCCCCCCTGGCCCCTCAGCAGCCCCCCCCCCTGCACCCCAGCCCCGCTGCCCTGGCACCCCGCACCCCCGTACCTGCTCGCGCTCCCCGCTGCCGGCGGGGGGGGGTCTCGGGGCGCTAGGGGCAATGGGAGCGGGGCTGGGGCTTGGCACGGGGGGGGTCCGGGGGGCCGGGTGCCATGGGTTTCCCTCCACGCCTGGCCGGGGAGGAGAGGCGGCGTTAGCGGGGGGCGGCGTGAGACCCCCCCCGGTGCATGGGGAGGTTTGGGGGGACCCTCGGAGCCACCCCCCCCACCCAACCCCGTTGCAGCACCGAGCCCCCCCCCGCGGCAGCCAGGGCCGAGCGGGGACTGGGCGAGCAGGGCCATGGATTTTGGGTGTTTTTCGGATGTCGTTTTGTCCCCGGGAGATTGGAAAAGGGGAAAATGGGGCAGGGCGCGGGGACGGGGGGTGCTCGGCTGAGCCCCCCCACCCTGCGCCCTCATAGCGGGGACAGAGCCGCGCTGCCTGCCTGCACCGGGGGGGTGACGGAGCCCAAAAGGACCCCCCCAGGCCCTGCTGCACGGGCCTGGCCCTCTGGAGCTGATGCAGACCCCGCTGCGCAAACAGCCCCCAGCACCCGCAGCCCCCTTGCACCGACGGCCCCGCTGCAGCGAGGGCCCCGTGGCACACGCAGCCCCCCTGCACCAACACCACCACGGCCTCAACGTCCCCGCTGCGCCACC